>NW_009706880.1:0-18338 GCF_000703405.1 Apaloderma vittatum | reverse complement strand
CCTGCGGGAGCCGGCGGCGGTAGCTCTTGTCCGAGAAAAGCAGTGCGACCGCCTGTGCAAAATATGTTCCCGCTGCGGTGTGTATTTCCCTTCTGCGACCTGCTGAGTACTTAAATTCCCTTTGGCACGTTAGCAGGGCTGCTCAGGTACTTTGCACTTTCTTTCGTAAGTGAATAAGTGCTTTTCTTTCTTTGTGTATTGAGTTGCTGTTGAATTGCTTCCCATATTTTTATTTCATACAAACTGAACAATTGTGGCCCCTCTATTTTATTTATAAAGGTTCAGTGTATCTTTGCCTGCCTACATCAATCTGCAAGGGAGTTGCAGAAAAGCCTCATGTTCATCGAGCCGTGAGTCACAACCAATTTTTAAAGCTGTTATAACAAAAAAAAAAAAGTGTTTGCTTTTTTTCACAAGTAACTTTAAAAGTGTAGCTTAGAAAGAAAAAAAAAAAAACATTTTCAGTAGACACAACATTATTCCTGGATGCTTGCGAATCCTGAACTATATTCATACTTTAGTATTACACATACCTGTGTCATATACACAGATGAGCTTTAAAATTGTCACATACCATTACCACTTTGCCTTTACTTTTATGTATCATTCCCCTGACTTCCTTACTGCAGGTGTGGGCAAGAAAACTTTTCCTTTAAAACTTTTCAACAGTGGGCATAAAATTCTGCAGCTGAGGTCTTGAAGAATGCAGATGGGTATAGTATATGTTGGAGCTCGCAGTGTGTATTGACTAACTTTGTTTCTTTTTAAATTTTTTTATTTTTTTGCTTTTCTGATATTGTCTTGTTTAAGTGGCTCCTGAGTGTAAAATGTCTTCTGAGGGTGGGGCGTGGGTGGGAAGTACGCTTCGTGTTCCAGGCCAAGACCTACAAGAGTCATCTTTGCACGGCCTTGGAAAGCACACTGCATATTTGGTTTTCAAACCAAATGGACTGATGGCTTGGTTGTCAAATGACCAAATAGCAATCACCTGTAAAAAAAACACTACTGAGCACAGCCCTGTTTTGTGATTGATGGCCCTCCGAAAGCGTGGGTTTTGGTATCTCCTGCTCTTTCCCCACAGTAGAAAAAGGAGGGGGGAAAAAAAGAGAGAGAAAAAGGAGGCTTTGGCTGCGAGCCAGACTGTCTGTCTCCTGTTTTCTCTTCTGGCTGTGCTGTCTCTTTATATGGATGACAGGCCTTGGATGTTACTTGGCTCACCAACACTGTGTTTAACATGGTGTACTGGATGAATAAAAGCTAAAATAGTTGTTTGTTGCCAATTATGAGTGTTCCAGAATATCCTGTTACCCTCTAAGCTTTATTTCTTTTTTTTTTTTTGAATAATTCTGGGGAGCAGGAACACCAAGTATTTTAATCTGCATATTGAGGCGAAATGTTCATACCGGCATCTTTGTTCTCTTATCAGTATTCTAATGTCTCCTTATTTAAAACCACAAATGAATTTCAGGAGATGAAACCAGACAAAGGGTGAAGTTTACAGACGATCGTGTTTGCAAGAGCCACCTTCTGGATTGCTGTCCTCATGATATCCTGGCCGGAACAGTAAGTATATTCTCTGTAATAAGGAATTCTGGTGAGGCAGATGTTGGTACAGCTCTTCAGGGCTCATCTGTCCATCGTGAATAACCTCTAGGAGAGGTCAGGCTTTCTGCACCCAGGGAGCGGTCACAACTTTAGTTTTGGTTTCTCAGAGTTGTGTGTGGAACTGCTGAAGTCAGGAGCTCTCAGAATTCACTTGGAATGTTTTTTCTCTCACAATCCCACATGAAGTTGCAAGCTTTTAGCAGTTTGAGTCTGTTAGTACCTGAAACTTGTCCTATGGAGGTTGCAAGTCTTTTGTTATCAGCTGCAATAATTGTTAATCCTTGAAGCTTTTCAGTCCTCTTTTTCCAGCCATGTGATGTTCCCCTGATGGAACAGCAGCTTTTTCGTGGCATGGTCATGGCAGGTTACAGCTCAGGCTGACTTTGTCCTTAGAGGTGGTTGATCTGAGGGGTGTGTTGCTCTGCGTGACTGGTTTGAAAACAGTTGGGCTGGCTCCTCCACTGCTGCCCTCTGGGGACAGAGCTGGCCAGTTGTCAAAGGGAGCTGGCCAGTTGTCAAAGGTCTGGCTCACGTGCACTGTCAGAGAGCAAAAGATGACGTGGGCTTTGAACAGCGAGGTCTTGCAAAGTGAGTAGGCAGTTCAGGCACCCAGGTGAAAGACGCAGTCTGACTTCCAGAAGAAAACAGTGCCTGTCTTTTGTAATTGTTGCTGTGTTACAGAGTTGCAGACTGGAGATGAATCTGAATGTTTGAAATCCGCCTTTACCCTCACTGTTTGAGACTAAATACTCTGGCAATTCACATTGTCTGTCTGCTTAATCAGATTGTTTAAAGATGCTGCTGCCATTTGTAGCCCGTCCTGCTGTTATTCCAAGAGCAGAGTTGGACACAGTGGGTCACCCACAAAGGGGAGGGCTGGCGTTCCTTCCTCTGTGTCACTGCGATAGTGAGACTGTGACAGCACGGGGTGAAAGAGCTTTAGAAAATCCTGCCTCGGCTCTGGGCACGCAAACTTCAACTTCACAATGGCTGCTATTGCAGAATAAGATTGGAAGAGCTGAATGCCAGTCTTTGTATGTCTTTGTATTTATTTCTTATTAACTTGAAGCTCTGTTGTAGTTTTCAGCGATTGTTCCATCAGCCTCCACAGCGCCTCGCTCCCGTTTCAGAATTTTAAATCACCTTCTGCCCACCTCCATCCTTCGTGCGGGTCACTGTGGTTAGGGTGTATTTTTGACATGAGAAAATGTGTTGGTGCCACAGCTCTGTGTTGAAAGAACATGTGATGTCCAGAATGGGAACAGCATTTCAGCTGTCAGCGCTATCAGCACAGAACGAAACCTGACTGGAATGTGCCGCCTTTCCTCGTGATCTCAGTCAGGTTCACCGGCATCTCATGGTGCTCCATGAAGGGAAGAGCTGTGTGGGTGAAGCAGCCTCAGCCGGACAGGGTAGTCTCCATCTCTGGATGTGTATTACTGCAGAAATCAGGACCTTAGATCTTTTTTGCAATCTTGTAACAGATGCACCTTCTGGTGCTGGTTATGTTGCATCCTCCCCCCTGAAGGCATTGTTACTGCTGCATCCTTCGTGTCTGTGTGCAGATACCCTTAGTGGGAGGCTGACTGGAGGTGAGCAGGGAGCTGGATCCCTGGGGTAGCTGTGCTCATTGAAATGTGGTGGAGTCCAAGTCATTGACCTTCAGGTGCAGAGAAGGAGAAGGAGCCCAGGCTGTAAGCAAAGCTCTGGCATATTCCCGAGAGCTGCAGGAGGCAGGTTGATGTTTGTTTTGTTTAGATGTGCAAGTGTTCCTGATCATAAGAGCTGTAATTTTGATTTGGCTTATTCTTGTCGTTATTCTTTTTTGGTCCCAGAAACGTGGCTAAAACTTGTCGCTAAATAAGCTGCGATGGTTCTCTTTTTGGTCTCCATGGGAAAGGAGAAAATTCTGGGAGAACTCAAGTTAGTTTAGTACGCCCGTGTGCTGTTACCCGGGGACTTGTCAACTAGATCGTTAGTGGCCTGCACCGCGTTAGTTCTGCGGCTAACGGTGAGTGTATTTCTGTCACTGGAAGTACTGCAGTACATTCAGAGATGGCATCAGCTGGTAAGCCTCCTGAATTTTAGCTTTGCCAGGAGGTCAAGTTTCCTTTTTCACTTGGGCAAAACTCTGAAGCTCTAATTATTATTTAAGAGCCTTTCTCATGGAAATAGACTTTCTGATGAGTTAGCAGTTTAGCGGAGATCGTAGGAGATGCCTCAGAATGTGAATTGCTCAGCAGATGCAAGCAGGACTAATTACCAGTGGCATCTAAATGTGTTAAATCTTTGTGCGTATGAGGATTTAAATCTTTACTCGGGCCATGCTCTCTCAAATACCTGTATTATAAACCAGACACGGGTGTTGACTGGAGCAAGTCACGATCCCTGCTGGAAAGAGGGTGAGTATTTGATGACAGACCTCCCTGAGACGAGAGGATTCTGAGTCAGAAGGGCTAGTGATCTTACCCCAAGTGAGCAATACCTGTGAAAATCTCTACACACCTAAATCATCTCCAAGGATGTGGAGGAGGACTCAAGGTTTGTATGCCCATGAGACCTGAATGTTTTCCCCCAGAGAAAGAGGTTTGATAAACAGGGAGAGGAATATGGAGCATGCTGTCTGCTCTTCTGAAGTTGTGGGTTGGAGCCCCTTCTCTGAAGCAGAGCTAGTGGCTATGATCTATAACAATCGCATCAAATATTGCTATTTTCTCCCTGTATTGGAAAGAAATCTCAATAGAATAACCGTAAAATATCTAAATCATATTGTGACAAGATATTTTTGTGGTAAAATAACAGTAGCTCGCTAACATTCTTTGAAGAGGCTTGCCTGAAGATGAACATGATTTAGCTCTGAAAGTACCGAACGCTTTTTTTTGTAGGCATTAAGTTTCTACCATTAGAGAGCTCAGCAGGACTATTCCTGGATACAGTGTCTGTTTCTGTAGCCTGCTGCCTGTGGCCTCCTGTTTCTGGTAAATCTGAGCAAAACGAGGAAGACTAAATAGTGGCAAGTCATCCGGCATCGTTTTCTTTGTTTAAACAAGAAAAGCGAATAGCACGGGTAACTGCTGAAACTCAGAGCGTTACCTGGTGGAGCTTGCTGTAGTTGCTTTGCTTCATTCTAAACACTTCTGTTGCTGCTGCCCGAGTGCGTTGCTTCACATAAGTGTCCCTGGCACCCCCAGCTCTAGTTTGTGATGTTCCGCAGGGATTCTGTGTTGATCCCGATGTAGCTGCATTTGGCTTTTTCTGCAGTTCAGCGAGTTGACACCTGTTGCACTATGTTCAGGTTCAGGCTCTTTGGGACTGGTGGTGACTGGAGAGGGAGACGATGGCTCACTGGGCTGTTCCTTCCTGTACCCTGCTATTTGTTCTGTTGCTCACACTTAGGCCTTTTATGGTTTTGGCTTTCAAGATGTCATATTCTTTTTCTATTCTAGGAAATAGACAAATGTTCTCTGTTACATATCGATAATGTTGAAACACGGTTTCTGTGTTTTGAGAGCATGATTAACTTGGGTTTGTGTGGCTGTTAACTACTAGGTTGGGGGAAAATAAAAAAATTGCATCGACTGCAATGGGAGTGAAGGGTGGCATGTGAGTCAGAGCTTTCTGGGAAGGGAGATGCTCTCAAGAAGTCTCTTACTAGATGGGCTAATGAGTAGGAATTAGCTTCGCCGGTCAAGTTTTAAAATTCCATACCGCAGCTGAATGGGGGAAGGGGCAAGCTGAAGAATTACGAGTTGGTTGGTGCTTTTCTGCTGGCCGTAGTCCTTATCCCCTTAAGTCCACTTGTTGTTGATAAGAAACATTCTCTCTGTGTTCTGTGATTTGATATCTTTCAAGATGTAACCAGGACCCATCCTGATGAGGATGTGCTTTACCAGGTGAGCTTTAAACAGGGTGCAAAACTGTATGTCTTCCTCTATAACCACGTGTTGCCTGACCTAGTCGAGAGGTGGTGTCTCTGGTGGAAGGGAGGCTGGATTAAAATGATCTCTAAGGCCCCTTCCAGCCTAGGCCATTCTGTGATTCTATGATTCTATAACAGGAGGCGTTTGATATTAGTGCCGGTTGAAGGAGTTGCTGCTGCAGTGTGCTGTGCCCTCCCAGCTCCCTCCCAGCAATTTCTAAGGTGGTACTGTGACCTAGAGCGGGAGTAGAGCTCGTCTTAAGAGCGTTTGGAGTGTTGTACTGCTGTTCCTGGAACACCTCAAAGAGGAGTTATGGCAAGCGTGTTGCTTTTCTGGCTAGTTCTGTTACTGACAGGTTAAGAGGAAGCTCTTCTTCTTAAAGAGGTAGTGTTAGTGATATGATACAGTTAGAGTTAAGCATCTGCTGCTTGTTGCCATGCTCGAGGGTTCTTAGACTGACTTTCTTTTTTCTTCTCAACAGCGAATGGACCTGGGAGAATGTACAAAGATCCATGACTTGGCACTGCGAGCAGATTATGAGATTGCAAGTAAAGAGAGAGATCTGTTTTTTGAGCTGGATGTGAGTACGGAGAAATTTTAGTTCCTTTTGTGAAAAATGTCTCTTGAAGTTATTTGGCTGAACAATACAAGTCGGTGGTCATTTCAGCTAGCCTTATTGTTCGATGTGTTATCTGGCAAGAACGTGCAGCCCCTTCCCGAATGCCAGCTTGATTGTTGACTTAAAATTGTAAAAGTGTAATTATGGCCCTTGCCAAGCCCATTAGTGCAGCTAGCTGGGAGGATCCTCTGGCATTCCTTACGTCCCACACCTGCTGCTCTGTACCAGGTCATTGTAACTTGGTGGCCTCTCCCAGAAGGAGATTTGACATTAAAAGCCTTCTGCTCTGTTGTTTCGCTTTTGCCAGGTTCAGCTTTCTATAATGGAACAAATCAATGGAAGAAAAATTCTGTTTTTCCTTTTCGGTTATTTGAGTGCTTTTGTCTTTGCACCTGTTGCTCATGAGTTGAAAGTTCCAGTGCAAAGGGATCTTCGTATGAGCGCTTTGTTACATGTCAGAGTAAAGGAGCTGTGTCAGGTTCCAGACAGATGACAAACTTAAGGGCAGGGATCAAATTTTACTTTTGCTGCAAAGTGTCCTATTTTTTTTTTCTCAAGGCATCTGTTCTTGAGGTTTGTGTAGTCACCAGGATCACACCAGCTAGCTGTTGGCTGTCAAAGCTAGATCTGGCACAGAGAGCACCTTTATTCACAATTCTTTGTCTGAACATGCAGGCTATGGATCACCTGGAATCCTTCATTGCTGAGTGTGATAGGAGAACAGAACTGGCCAAGAAACGCCTGGCTGAGACACAGGAAGAGATCAGTGCCGAAGTATCTGCAAAGGTATTGTCCTCTCATTAAACGTTTGTTCTGCAAGTCTGTGAGAGCTCTGTTGTCTCTGACACCACTGATACTGGGAAGTTAAGCTCCACAAAGGCTTTCTGGGTTCCAGCCATCCTTCTCAAACGGTGCTTGACCATTCTTGTGAAAAACTTACTGGTTCAGAGGGCCATAGTAGTGTAAAGCTTGAAAATAGGTTGTTTTCGCATGGCAGTAAAATATATTGGTTCCCACACCACCACTCTTCAGTGTTAATGTAATGGCTTAGGATAGTAAATCTGTCCTGTGTTTGTCTTTTCACTTAATGAATGCTCCTGGAGTTTCCTCTTTAGAAACTTGCTCCATCAGGACAATACAAAGCATTTCTGAAGCTGGTTTTGTGGCCTCTATCCTGTCCCGCAAGCCAGAAATGTGCTTCTGTTTGTGGCAGAATGGATTATGTTCTCCTGGAGTCTGGTTTCTCTCTTTGCTGTGTGTCTGCGACTGCCTTGCCTGTAGTTGGCTCCCATTCCCTTTTTGTTGGGACTCCTTTGACTTTTGGAGATGTACTGTCATCTTCCAACAACTGCTTTTCTTAAGTTTTTTTTAAGAAAAAGAAGTCATCCTGCAAGCTCTTGCAAGTGTTTTGCCTCATTAAAAACACACTATTCTCTTTAGGCGGAGAAAGTACATGAGCTGAATGAAGACATTGGAAAACTCTTAGCTAAAGCTGAGCAGCTGGGAGCGGAAGGAAATGTTGATGAGTCTCAAAAGATCCTGATGGAAGTGGAGAAAGTCCGAGCCAAAAAGAAAGAGGCAGAGGTATGGCCTTGCTTCTCTTAGGAATTGTGATAGTGGACCAAGTACATGACAAACAGCTGGGTGTTGCTATGTTGCCAGCACCTCCCTCTTTCGATTTCAGCCGTGTGTCAGCGAGCAGTTGGCAGCAGTAGCTGAAAAGAAGAAAAGCTTTTTAGAAACTTTTATCTGGGGAAGACAGCTGACTGGGGTGTGGAGGGATTCATCCTCTGAAATATTTGGTCGCTAGTCACTTACTGTCAGGTCAGCTGTGCTCACAAATCGTTTTGTATGGCAACTTTTTTTATGTTCGGGGTGTTTTTTTAATTCTTGAAAGCAGCAGAGCAGTTCTTAGCAAGGGTTTACCTGGAGGGATGTGTCTGTGTAAGGGTTCCCTGACATTTGTGTGGGGTTTTTGACTCCCTTTAGGAAGAATACCGGAATTCAATGCCTGCATCCAGTTTCCAGCAGCAGAAGCTACGTGTGTGTGAAGTCTGTTCAGCGTATCTTGGTCTCCACGACAACGACCGGCGTCTTGCTGACCACTTTGGAGGCAAATTACACTTGGGTTTCATTCAGATTCGTGAGAAGCTGGATCAGCTGAGGGTAATTTTGTCAGTTTTAAACATTCTCCTTGTAGTTTTGAAGACACTTGGCACTTGTATTAAATTCACCCAGGATTATTTGCAGAATGCTTGTAGGAGCTCAGAAATTTCTGATTGTCGAGCCCCTGAAACTTCAAATGGAGGTTTGCGTAGCCTCGCGTATTCTGTAATTTCATGGGTTACTAAAAAGTGCCCTCAGAATCAGTCAAACCAGACCGCTGCTGTCATTTCTTCCTTAAATACATGAAACTGTTGTTGCCCGTTCTCGTTGGCTTATCTGAAATTTATCGCTGGGGGTTTTTTGACTACTGAAGAGTGCTTTCAGACCTCTTAACTGAAGTTTTGCGCAACGTTGTCAGTGAAGTTCTTCAGTAGCTGAAGGGGTTAGATGTTTTCTGGAATGATTTGTAATGGAGTTGCAGTACTGGCCTTGCTTTATCCTTCACAAGTAAGAGTTGCAAGTCCTGTGCCGTATTCATCAGTGAGGTCAGTGCCTGGAGCCCAGAGCACTGTTCAGTTGTGTGCTGTGTGTGCTCATGGTGAGATAGTCCTTGCCTCAAACCTTACGGGTTTGTCTCTTAGAGCACAGGCACTGGGGAGTGCGCTGATGTAAGCTCAAGCTGTGATGAAAAGGAGAATCTTGCTGGAGGTCTTGACTAGCAAAATGCAGTGAAATGGTTATTTGTCTTATTACCTTTGTCTTACTACCTGAATAGTCACATTGCCTATCTTTCTGACCGTGTGGCTGAAATATGATGTGGGGTTTTTTTGTTTGTTTTTTTTTTTTTATAGAAAACAGTGGCAGAAAAGCAAGAGAAGAGGAACCAGGACCGTTTGAGACGGAGAGAGGAGAGAGAACGAGAGGAGAGAATGGGCAGACGGTGAGCGGAAGCTGGCAATTGATTTGCAAAGTTGGTTTTGAAATAGTCCAATTTCTTGCATCTGAGCATTGCAGCAGAGTGGCATCTGCTGCTCAAGCAGCTCCTGGGCATGCTCCAGATGCTGTGTGAGCACCTTAGCATTCAGTTAAGGGGAAAACATGCACAAAATCCCTGCCTTAGAGTGATTGTATGTGTATTGTTTTAACCTCCATTGTGTATCTGAAAGGTGTGAGCTCCCCTTTGCCTTCAGACTTACATTGCCCTTATCCCTGCTTCTGGGAATCTGAATCTGGATAAAATGTCCTCATCCAGTGCATCATCTGAGTGGGAGCGTTTAAGATGAGTGAGGGGAGGGTCTGCTCAGAACATGCCTCATGCAAAAATGCCCTGGGCAGCCCTCCTCCCTTCTGGGCTGGGAGGTGACAGCAGAATGGAGCTGGTATCTGTGAGCCAGATAAGAGCTGCCTGTCTTGCTCTGAAGCTTTTCTGCAATAACACTGAGGTGCTTTCGGCACAGCTTTGGAAAACACTTCCAAGGGGATCCAAGGGATCCCAGGGGGTGGCTGCTTGTGATGGCTGTGGCAGTGTGTCACCTGCTCAAAGGTGTATGATCCCTTAACAGTGGGAGTGGCCGCAGTGTTGGTATTTTCAGGACAAGCTTTTCTGCGTCTCGCCAGCTGAACTGGAAAAACTATTTCTTCTTTAATTAAACAGACATCTTGAGTGTAAACAGCTCAGTTAAACAGCCTGGTGTGGTGAGGGTGATTGTTGGCAGTGGTCAGGAAGAGGAAGTGGTTGGGTAGGAATGCTGTTGGTTGTGACAGCATCGCCCCAGTTGCCTCACACGTTTCTCCTCTTGTGCTTTTTCCATCCAAAAAACAACCACCTTGCTGCCTGTGGAAAGCTCTTTTTGACCCTCAGTGCCGACAGAAGAGCATTTCTCGGCCATCTGTATCTGAGGCATATGAGATAGGTAACTCTGCAGTGCGCTGGCTTCTGGGTATATGTTGCTGGAAGTTCTAGCAAAGAAATAATGAAATTGGAGCAGCTTGGTTTTGTGTGATCTGTGGCATGGTGATTTTGGAGTATTGTGAAGAGGTAAGCCCCAAATTGTTACATGTTCTTCAGTTAGGATGTTTTGTGAGGTTTTTCCTCTCTATGGATTGCCTAGTGTCCTCTAAAGTGTCAGTTTGTGCTGTGGTTTTGTCCTGAACTGCAGCACTCTATGCATAGAGAGCCTCACAGCTTTCTGGGGTCCATGCAAGATTGTCAGTGATGCAGTGATATTTGAGAGCTGTGGAGTCTGGAGCTGGCTGATGAGTGCAGGAGTTAATCAAAAAGGACTGCTGTGGCAGTCACGATGACATAGCTTGCTGTTGCTGTGGTCAGGAAGATGGAAGTGAAACAAAATGCATCTTCTCATGCTTCGTGGCAGGCTCTTAGAGACCACCAGTAGGGCTGTACCTAACCTGGGCTCAGTGTGTCTGTCCCCGCGGTGCCTCTTCTTCCTGGAGGTCATTTCCCTGTGAAAACTGCTCAGCAGAATTGCCTTCAGGAAGAGTCTTTTGGATCTCCGAGTTGTTCTGCATCCCCCCCCAGTGCTGGCATTCTTCTTCCTGTGGCCTGTCTGTGGCTTTGTTTTTGTGGTTTCAAAAAACCCAAACACAAGCAAGCCCTCAGTTTGTGAGAATTAAGGAGCCTTTTGTGTTCCAGATAGCCTGTCTGTGGAGGCATCTGGTGAGTGGGTTTGAAGACTGCTTCTGAATGCTTGTTTGATGCTTTCAATGTGAAAAGTTTAAGAACTCTGTTGAGTTGGCCTAAAGTCTGAGTTCTTGCTGGTTCCATGTGTGGTATTGCTTAGAGACTGCTGCCAGCCTTTGCTCTTGCCCTCTATGGAGGCATCTGTGCACTCTTCTGTTCAGAAAACGAAGAAAAAGCATATTTTGAAGGAGCCAGGAGTGCTGTACAGAGGAGATCAAATTATTTGCCCCTCCAAAATGAGAACTTGACCCGAAGAAGGAAAATAGTTTTTCCCAGTGGACACTGCATGTCAGAACTGGGCCTGGAGCCCGGGTTTCTCGATTTCTCAGGACCTTCTCCATTGGGAGCTGTGGAACACCGTGCTTACAGGGGCATTTTTCCAGCAAAAACTAATTGGTGACTTCTACCGCTGTTCAGACTGCCTCTCTTAACCAGAGCTTGATACTTTAGGGAACCACAGAAAACATGTTTCTTTCGTAACTCTTCTTGTCATATCTTCATATGCAGTATCTTTGTGGTGTTATTTAGGAAGAGAAAGAGAAGCCTTTGGTGACTTGCAGGCGCTGTAGCATACTGTGGAAGCCTGTAGGTTCACTTGTGAAATTCCAGCTCTCACAAACTGTATTAATTTGTCAACTAAACTGTGATTTCCATGTAGGAATGAGTGAACTGGGTTGTTGCCCCTAGCGGTAAATAAACCCAAGTCCTGTGGTGTTTGGTGTTGCTGGCGACTGCTGGCTACCCGGTGACCTCTTCAGACTGAAATTCTGTGGTGGCATTCTTGGAATCGAAGACCTCAGGATTTGCTTCCAGAGTAGGTGGAGTTGCCAAATGGATATCCTTTGTAATAAGTTGGATAAAAACACAGGTTATGAAGCTCGGGACATAGCTTCTGTGATGCAGGGACAAAAGAGGGAGAGGAAATAATTAATATGCTCAGCCTCTCACTTCTCCGGACATCAGTCTTCTACTGTCTCCTGCTGTATAGTGATTCCGGCTAGTAAGGGAAGTGCTGTTTGGTTCGGTATTTTCTGAATTATGAAGTCTGGCGCTAGGGAGTGATTACCAGGAGTTTATTGTGCAAACTCCTGCTCAGATTGTAGGTGTGGAAGGGCAGTCAGGCTCTTCAGGGGCTGTGGAAGGGCTTTGTGTGGATGTGTGCACTGGTGATTCAGAATAAAGTGATCAGGAGGAAAAGAACATTAAGAACTTGGGAGTAATTACAGCCACCAAAAAGATTCAGCTGCCTGCTGGGCATCTGCAGGAGGTCCTGCTGCTCTGTCAGGCTCTGTTACATGAAAAAGGAGGTGTGTGGTTACTGCCTTGCTCTCCTGGTTTATCAACTTCTCCTTCATCTGGTCGTCTTGTGCATTGCCTCAGTGCACGGCTCATTTCCCTGACTCCGCAAGTTCAGCTCCACCTTGTTTACAGCCTTTCTACCTGAATTCCTTTCTAAATTGTGGGTTCCGTTTTGGTTTTGTTTTTTCTTTTTGCCATGACTGAACAATCCCACTTCACTGTGCAGAAATGTTGGTGCACATTGATTCTCTTAATCTTGGCTTCCTCAGGTACGGTTTTAAATGATATTGTTAAAATAGGTGCTTCCCTGTTGCTTTTTAAAAAATCTGCCTGCATGTAGCATTCAGCTCCATCTTCTGGTTGCAAGAGGGAGTCAAATCACTAAACAGGGAGACCGGCCACATCTCAATTAAAGCAAAAAGAGGCTTTTTGGTGTAAGTTGGCTCTGAAATGTGGTCATAGAGAAGGAGGGAGGGTGTATCTTTCATGTGGAGTG
Source organism: Apaloderma vittatum (assembly GCF_000703405.1). Classification (NCBI taxonomy): domain Eukaryota; kingdom Metazoa; phylum Chordata; class Aves; order Trogoniformes; family Trogonidae; genus Apaloderma; species Apaloderma vittatum. Next base: position 5,592 of record NW_009706880.1, on the reverse strand, counting down.
GTATTTTAAGTGGTGCTGAGGAATGGTGCTTGAGAAGTCAAAAGAATTGTGACATTGTTCTTCACAAATGTCAAAAACTAATGCTTCCAGCTTGAGCTGAGAGTGCCACACAGGAGCTCTGAAGCAAAGAAAATGTAAGAAAGAATAGTGAGGCTTCAGTGATTCTTCTAAGAATCATCTTTGTAAATTTGAGATGAAGGATTTTCAGTATATTTCTGTTACTTCTCAGCAATAATTCTTCTCCTTTGTGTCTGTGTCCCCTCTTTTTTTTTTTCCTAGCTCATCTTTCCCAAACAGAGTAAAAATCATTGATCCAAATTTCTTTCTAATGTTTGTTAAATAAACACAGTGAGTAAGAAAATGCTGCTTTCTCTGTATTAAAGCGTTTTTAATGTGCAACTACTTCCAAAGGAACCAAAATTGGAAAGGTGTCAAGTGTCTTTCTGGCTGGAGAGTGGCACTTTGTCTTGAAAATGTTAAGAACTGATGTAGTTGATGTTGTACGGCAGAGGGTAAGAGTATGTAACAAATAGAGCAAACTTCAAAGTCAGAAAGGTTTGTGGTGATGCTTTATTGACAGAGAGGAATTGATTTGTAAACCTTTTCTGACAGAATGTTTTGCACATAGAAACTAGTGTTTCTACAAAGCTCTTCAGGTTTTGACAGATTCTCCCTGCCCCCCAAATTGAAGCTAATTAAATGTTTTAACGACAAGATTGTTCTGAACTGACATATTACGTGGGGTTTGCGAAGAGCTGCCAGGGTGAATGGGTTGTTCTACTGAAAACCTGCTGGCTGGATCCTACGTTCTCATGCTTAACACTCCCTTCTTCTTTCTAGGTCTGGATCAAGAAATAGAGATCGTCGAAGGTGAGTGTGCAGCTCTCCTACAGTTCTCCCAAATGCCGATTTGGTTTCTATCTAGCTACTGAGGTTTTTCCTGGGTCTCACAAGCAGGGTTCACTCAGTGCCTCGGTCTCTTTGGTTTGCTCCCTGAAAGAAATGGGAGCTCCAGATCGGGCACCTCAGTGGTGCTGTGCTCCTTCATGTCACTGGCTGGGACATAAAGCAGAAGCTGACTAGCCTGGTCAGGACAGAGGGTGCGGTGTACTCTGGAGAATAAGTCCAAGAATGTACTTCATGCCTGTTTCCATATGCTTTGATAGTTTTAATGTCAAAAATATATCTGTTACATACATACTATGTCAGGTATGAAAAAATAGATTTGAGATTAAAGCCCCTCCAGCTCTGTGAAGAGCTTGCCTTAATAGTGGTCACAGAGTTCTCTGTGATCGTTCACTTGGAGATCTTCCTCTCTCCTGCTTTCCGTAATACACTGACATCCTTTGTTATGTTTTTAGAGCAGATTGAAACAAATCTGCTTCTAAAGTGCAGTGCTTTCACAAGGGAGAGTCTCTTTTGGCAGGCTGCCGTACGGGTTTCGGTAATTCCACATGCCACTTTCTTCAGCCTCTCTTCTACTTACATAGGCCTCGCTTTGAGGGAGGCACGATTCGTAAGCTCTGCTCTAGTATCTGTGCATGCTCCTGTTAATGGTGGGAGCTTTTTTTATGTAAGCTTGCCAGCAAATGGAATGTAGCCATTGGCATGTTGTTGGTAGCCCAGGAGGGAGGTGCCCACCATGTGGGTGGTCTGCCCTCTGTGTTGGCAGGGATGCGGCTGGTGGAGGGTGGTGGGTGCTGTTGTTCTGGATATTTGTTACTTGGGAATGCCTGAGAGATGGGCTCAGGTACGCAGATTTGATGTACTGGCCCTTCTGAGTCTGAGGCAATCTGTGTCCTCTTCAGATCGCGGTCTCGGGACAGGAGGCGAAGACGCTCAAGGTCAGCTTCCCGTGAACGGCGAAAGTCTCGCTCCCGGTCCCGAGACCGACACAGACGCCACCGGAGCCGTTCCCGCAGCCACAGCAGAGGTCACCGACGGGGATCCAGAGACAGGAGTTCAAAACACAAGTATGTATTCCTGACATGAGTGCTTCTGGAAAGCGGAGTCCGTGGCATCCCATCGAGGCTCCTCCGTCCCTTAGAGCAAGCAGGAGCCTGACAGGGTTCTCAGGCAGGGGCTGCAGTGTCCTGTACCAGCTCTCGGGCCAAAGCAGGATTTCCCTGTGGCTGTTTGTCCTTAGCTACACGTGAGGGCAGTCGGGCAGTAACTGTGCAGCGAGATCCTAGCTTGAGAGAGGAGAGTCTAGGAGATGGAACCAGTTCCCTGATTTGTAGTGCTGAGTCTTGGGAAATTGCTGGGGTTTGTTTGAGAAGCAGCACAAAGGCCTTCTTGAGCTAACTGAGTCTCCCTGGGCCTGTAAAAGGCAAGTAACTGAGAGACAGTTTTTTCTGTGGCTGCCTTCTGCTTCCCCCCGTCTTTCTATCAGTGCTGGTGTGGGGAAGGTGATGTATGATTTGGGATCTGGAGGAGGCCTTCCATTAGAAGGCTGCTTGGGAGAAAGGCAGCTCTTCAGGAATCTGCACTGGAGGGAGGAGAAAAGGAAGTCAGGAGGGGGATTATACCATTCTCCTGTCTCTGAGAAACTCTGTAGTCTGAGGAAGGGCTTCAAGTCTCTTCCAAAACTCAGTGACACCCACTGTGTGGAAGGAAGGATGAGGCAAGTATATATAGGAGTGTTAGAAAGATGGAAAGGCATCCTTGTGTTTCCTTACAGCCCTCCTAAGCCCAGGAGCAAGTCTATCACCAGGCGCTTGCTGAAGTTAGGTCTGGCTTCTTTTAAATGCACCTGATTAATAGGGGAGTGCTTTAGCACTGTCTCACCTGATTAGGCACCACTACTTGAGTACAGTTCTAGAAACAAGCCTGCTGTTGTGTGTGTTGTGTCACTTGAGCTAAGGGGTAAGAAGAAGTTTTAAAGGTACTTGATGAAGGGGAGGGAAATAATGGTCTGAAAAAAAGAAGTCTGTTAATAAATGAGGGGGGGTGTAAATACTGTTGATTCTCCAATGGCTGAGATACTAAAGTCCTTTTTTAAATCTGTCTTGAACATGAAAATTAAAGAAAAGAAGTTTGGACAATTAGGAAGTGAGGAAGACCCTGTAATAACTATTACTAAAGAGCAGGTAAGGGATTACTTCAAAAACCTTGAACACATTCGAATCAGCCCATCAAGATCGCAGGGGGATTGGCTAGCTGACATACTTTCACAAAATTACTGAGAACTGGGGAGAGAGCAGGATCAGCTTAAGAAAACAAAACTAAAAGAAGAGAACAAACAGAAAAATTCTGTTCCCTGAAAGAATGTAGCTTCTGTTTTCACCTCGAGAATTAATGAAACCTGCATTCAGGTTCTGCTGGTCTCATTTGTAGAAGGAAGTGGAGAGCCTGCTTCAGGATCTGGAGATTTCAGAGCAGCAGGCATTGTTGTGGAAACATGGAAAGAGCTAATTTCATGAGACAGACTCATGTGAAATGACTGGTTAAATGACACGATTTAATGAAAATGAAATTGCTTATGCGATACAGAGGCTTGTAAGGTTTTAATATATCAGTTGTGCAGCATTTCCAAGCCTTATAGCCACCATGAATGAAAGCTGGAACCTCTAAGGTACCTGCCAGCTCTTCCTCTTGCGACTGTAAAGGAAAACCTGTGTACTGAGTCCTGGAGTAAAATGTGTTGGCTCTGCAGAGTCTGTGAAAGCCTCTGCCTAGTTCTGCAGGGGTACGGGCTGCTGGAGCTCGTATGGGATCAGCGTTTTTTGCAAGCTGCTAGTCGATAAGCCGGCATGAATCATGTGGGAAAGCAGCCTTTGGAGATTGGACCTGCCAGGAAGCCCTCTGCTTAATTCTGCATGGGCTGGTACGGTGAAGCACTGATGAAAATCTGTAGCTGTTGCTCGGACAGGCTGTGAAAAGATCTGCCCCTGATGTGGGCTGTGAATATAAATGTGGGTCATCCTGGCTTTGAACCCAGGATGCTGCCAAGTGCAGCACTTGCCCAGATGCAAAGTTAAAAAGCCGAGGGCTGAGCAAGCGTCTGAGCCCAGAGAATATCCTTGGTGTAGAAAGCAACTGAGGAGAAAGCTGCTAGCTTAAAGCAGAACAAAAAAACACTCCGGAGGCCAGAGACAGAGCTGAGCGACAGGCAAGGAAGAAATTGCAAGTGCTTTAGTATGGCCCAGTAAACAAACAAGAGGCCCAGGGAAGACCTCAGAGAGCCCCTGCGGCAAGGATCACCTCAAAGAGGGAGTAACAAAGGCTGTGCCACGCACTCAGCACTGCAAGACTGGTGTCCTCCTATGTAAAGCTTAGAGAGGGCCCAGAGTTGCTGTCTTGAGGGACGGCACTCCCAACATCACAGTACCTAGGCACATTTCCGTAAGAAACGTGTTATGCCACAGCCCTGTTAGAGAAAGATGATGTCATGTTGTGCATACTTGAAATTTTTTAGTTGTGAAGCTTACAGCGATGGTTTACTTTGTGCTTCAGATCTTCTAGAGATCGATCTTCAAGAGAAAAGTCCCGAGACAGAGAGAGAAAAGAGAAGAGCTCTTCTGAGAGGCGGCACGAGAGCACAAATGGCAAATCTCGTTCCAAGAGATCAGAAGAGAGAGAAGCTGGCGAGATCTGAACTCAAACGATCTGTGTTGCACTGTAAATAGTCTGATAAACATTCTACACAAAGCCTAAATTTCCCATTTATATTTACTGAATACAACTCATCTTTTGTAGTTTGGAATTTTTATTGTTTGGCAGATAGCTGTGAGTTTGTAGAGACACAGAGTTACGTACTGTCTAACAGGGTTTTGTTCTAGTAGGAATAAACAAATTTGGACGGATCGTTTTCAATTCAGGCCAGTGGTTGACAGGCGGCGTTTGTCCCGACCCAGTGAGCGCGGCAGCCTGGGGCAGCGCTGCGGTCGGAGACCTCAGCTGCTGTGACGTTTGTAACGCTTTGGCCCTTTCCAAAAGAACCTACCTGACCCTTAGTGAGCACACCAGTAGCACTGGTTCTCACTTAATTAACTTTTCCTTCTGTTTATATGTGTTAAAAGAAATGCAGAAGTGGGGTTTTTTGGGGGTTGGTTTATTTTTTAATATTTTTATTTGTAGCGCTTAGCCACCTCATTTTTATGTCTTCGGCGTTCGGCAGTTGCCTCACTATTCCAGCTAAGTCAAGACAGAATTTGGTGCTGATCTGCCTATTTAGAAAGCTGTTCATCTTTCTGAGGGTGACCACATCAGCTGGAGCACATTCCTAAGATGGGCTCAAGCCTGGGTGTAGCACATTTACAGATAAGATATGGTGGAAAGCACGGACAGATGTCTTCTGTCAAGGAGTACAGCCAGAGCTAGTCTGCCTGCTTGCTGTGCACTCCAGAGTCGGAGCTTCCTCCGGGGAGTTTTCTGACTTGCCAGAAAAGCCTTGGTGTATATTTTTAAGGCTGCTCAGGCAGAAGGTGGCCGAGTGTCAGAGGTAACTGGGGGTGGAGCGAAACCCGGGGCAGGGTGAGGAAAGGAGCTGTCTGTCTCGGGCTATACCGCTTCTCCTGCCACCCAGGCATGGGAGGAACTTTGCATATTGTAACTAGCTTATTTGTAACTAGGTTTATTTTGCGCTAGGGA
>NW_009706879.1:0-4961 GCF_000703405.1 Apaloderma vittatum | reverse complement strand
TCAGTCGCCTTAGGTTGAACAGGTTACCATCCGTATGATAGCACATGTAAATGCCGTTTTCTTCATTGAGGTCTGCCGTGGCCCTTTGGAGCATCATGCTGAAGAAGACTGTGAATAGAGTTGGTGCGAGAACACAACCTTGTTTCACACCATTGCTTATTGAGAAGGGCTCAGAGAGTGCATTGCCACATCTGACTTTGCCTCTCCACTTCTTTATAAATACAGCAAAAGGTGAGATCTTTGTCATTCTCGCCAGCCTTCTCCGTTGTCTGCAGTGATAATGCCGTCACTTGGTCATCTAGTGAACCTTCAAGTCACTGGCTCCATTGTATGGGGAAGAAAGAGCAATGGAGGGAAAAAAGCCTCACTGACCAACAGCAGGAGGGGAAAGAAGCTTGGGCTCATGCAGGAATCAGCTATTTTGACTCTGCAGATGCAGGGACTCCTTCACCTGCTTGCCAGCCTACTTATCTTGTGATGATGGACCCAGCAAAAAGGAGGCCATGCCATGGGAGATTGTTAGTTGCCAATATTTGTAGGGGTAAAGGGTGAAAAAATTTGCTGAGAGGAGTATGGACAGCAGCATTGATTGGCAAAAAAAACCCAGAAAAGCCTTGGAAAACATTTCCAAGGAAGTCTTTCAGATAAAGTGTACCAGAAGATCCAGTGGATCAGGTTCTGTTTTCACAGGTCCCCAGCTACTGTCTACGGGAACTTTTTACATTCATGCAGGCACTGTTGGGTAAGTTTGTTTATGCACCTCTTACAATAAAATTGCAGTTTGCTGTATCAGTTGTGTGCTGGCATCTAAAATTAGCCTTTGCCCTTGCTCAGAGCCAATTTTATGATCTCTGGTATCACTAAATATTTTAACTTTAGGATAAGGAACAGTAAACAATAACCTGCTGGCTTACTGTTTTTCCTCTGACTAACAGAGAGTATACAGAGCAGAACTGGGTACATGGCTGGCAGCATATCCTTGTATTGCACGGTTGCTAAATTACCTGAAGACCACTTGATCTTTTTCATAAGTTAAAATCTCTCTCACTTGTGGTATCTGTTCTGCTGTCTTCATCCACAAGGAATGTTTTTCTTTCTAAATAGCCTCAAGGTCTTTCTTACATTGTTTCCCATTCTTGGAATGATGCCTTTCCTGTATTTGTTCATTTTTAAAATAAGGAAACACTTTCATAATATCACACTTATGATTTCTGTTTAAGTAGGGTTTTTCTTCCATGGGTTTCAGAGCCCTTTGCAGGGGATGGGAAAATGTTATTATATCATAAGTGAGATGACTAAAGCAGAGAGACAAGAATGTCTGCTTTCAAAGCTGCTTGACCCTTCTAACCCCTAGAGATTTTAGAGTGGGTTATAGGTTTTTGCCAGTGCTTGTAACTAGGATTAAAATCAAAAATTACTTGTCCAAGGTTATCCTGTATGTTGTTGGTGAAGGAGAGTTAGAACTAAGTTTTCACAAATTTTTGGTCAAGTTACCAGGTTATAGCTATTACCAAGATAAATATAAATTGATCTGTGATTTAGAGGTAAAGGTATCCTTGGGTGCTGAAGTATTACTTCCACTCTTAACTGTTCCTGATTATGGAGCGCTGAGCAAAGTACTTGCACTCAGGTGCTGACCCAGCGCAGACGGGGAGGAGGGTAAAACTACAAGCAAAGGATAATGAAGATTTGGCTAAAGCAAAGTATAAGCCTCTCAGTTTTGGCAGTTCAGCTTGCATTTCCCATGAAGGAAATTTTTTTCTGAAGACACAGGCATGCTCAGCTATACCAGGAATAGGATTCTGTAATGAAAACTGCAGTTGTTTGTTTATTTAGTTTTGTGTTTCATTTCTGTGGTTTTCATTGGGTTTGTTGTTTGTTTGTTTGTTTAAATGTAGAGAATAGCTCCATCTGTTGCTAGAGTGTGTCCAAAGAAAGGCAATAAAGCTGGTGAAGGATCTAGAGCATAAGTTTTATGAGGAGCTGCTGAGGAAACTGGGGCTGTTTAGCCTGGAGAAAAGGAGACAGAGGGGAGACCTTCTCGCTCTCTAAAGCTACCTGAGACGAGGTTTTAACAAGGTAGGAGTTGGTCTCTTCTCCCACCTAACAAGCAACAGGACAAGAGGAAATGGCCTCAAGCTGCTCCAGACTAGATTGGATACTAAGAACAATTTATTCACCAAAAAGGTTGTCAAGCATTGGAACAGGCTGCCCAGGGAAGTGGTGGAGTCACCATCCCTGAAGATACTTAAAAGACGTGTAGATGTGGTGCTTAGGTACATGATTTAGTTGTGGACCTGGCATTGCTAGGTTAATGGTTGGACTCTGTGATCTTAAAAATCTTTTCCAACCTAAACAATTCTATGATTCATGTGAAAAATTGTCTGTAGAATTTGTAAGTGAAATGCCTAGTCTTGGGCTTTGCGACAGTAAACACTGACATTCAAAGAAAATTGGGAAGAAAATGTAGAGACTAAATATACTGGCATTGCATACAATTTTTTTCTTAGTTCCCTTATCGTGTGCACGTGTATGCATGTGCACATGTGCCTGCTTATACCTAGATACCTGTTTGTGTACATTTAACTTGTTGATGCATCAGACAATTTCTCAGTTGCTCTCTGAGAGATCATCTGATGCATTATTTGCACAAAGTCAATGCTGGATGAAGAGAAGCTTGTTACTTGTGAAACATGCCCTGTAAAGCTGCTACAGGGGAGAAAGGAAGGCATTTTGAGAACGTGACTGCGATGTTATGCTTCCTTTTCAATGAAGTTGTCTGGCCTCTATTTTTCTCAATTTTCCTTGTAGGAATATAGGCTTACATAAAATAGTCTGGAGAGTTCACTATGATTTATCTGTTACAATGACTCAAATTTAAATTATGGTAAAATTATTTATCAGGATTTAATGTGCCATGTGAAATATGTACCAGTGAAATAAGTGATTCTTACAAGAGTAAGATTTTTTTAAACTAGATTCAAAACTAGTATAAGAAAGGCAAACTTTACAAAGGGTTAACTGACATAGAAGAAGTCACTGTCATCCATTTGTTCCGTTCTGGGCAGAGATAAGTGTTTGCTCTTTCATTAGGGCAACGGCAAAAATATTTCCTTCTGTGTTTTAGGAATGTCTGAGTTTGGAGTAGGAATTTTAACACACAGCACCTGAATTAAAAACTAGGTTGCAACACTGGCAATGTAAGCATCCTCTCTCTTCAGTTGTCACTTTGCTCTTCAGTTTTTGAGTGCAGGGCTGTCTGAAAGGAAAATCTCCTCATTCCAGACTGACATGAGGTCAGACCATCACTGCCTGCACAACCAAAGCTTATGGAGATTGTTCAGAGGTTCAGAGTACTCTAAGCATATCACAACAAGCCAACCTGGGACATGACTAAAAAGATCATCCCATTCCTCTCTGGAACTACTGTGATATCTTGACAAGCCAAAGAATTGCCAGCTGTGGGCAGGTCTGTGAGTGCAACTGCTGCTGTGGAACTGGAGAAAGTAAGCACAGCAGCTAGACACAGTCCCAATGCTGTGCTGCACAGAATGGTGGTTCCCAATCTTTTCGGGATAACAGACCATTGCCACACCTTCTTCCTTCGGCTGCTCAGCCTGATTGTCTTCAATAGCTTTTACTATTAAAGATGATTATGTGTGTGTGCCATACCCCAGGCCAGGCAGTAGCATGAAAACAATTTAAATGATCATTTAAAAATAGTTCAAGAAGCTGTTATTTATCTTGAAGTTATGCACTGTTACATCTGCTTTTTTCACCCTCTAATGCAAAGTGAATTCCTAGTGTGCACAAAGGTCTTGTTTGGCTCAGTCTAATTTCTACTGATAGCTTCTTCCGCTTGCACACCCTGAAACATCCTGTTTTCTGCCATTCATACCGTACCATGTTGACCTTTTGCTATAGTAGTTGGCTGCTGCTAAGTTTGTTGGCAAAACCAGCCCATTGCAAAGGAAGAAAGACTAAAGAAAAATGTAGAAAGAAAGGACTGAGGTGCTCATACTTTCTTTTTGAAATCATGGAGCACTCATTTCGTCTCACACTTCCAGATATGATATCCTCAACTTTTCCATACCCTGCCTTCTTTCTGTTATTAGTAGCGGACTAATGTAGTGGATTCACCACTGTTACTTCTTTTCCTTACATCTCATTACTGTGCTACCACTGATACCTCTAGTAAGGGCCGACACTTTATACAGGTGGGGTTTTACTGCGTATGTAAATGCGGGGAATTAAAACTGGTATAACGTGCTGTGAGCTTGTCTTCCAATTGCTCTGCTTACTGTCAGCGTTAGTACTGGTGCACCTGATTTAATGACAGTGTTAGGGAGAACATTGTTATACAATTTCCAGGTGTAGGCATCTTTATATAACTTTCCCTGGTTAGTTACTTCTGACACATCTATTTCAGTTAAGTCTCATTTCTGGATTTGCTTTGTTCTGACCTCAGCTACATGGACTGTTCTGAAGCTTCAGTGGATCCAAATCTAGGAGAAACTGCCCCTTCCTCCTATTTTTTTTTTAAATTTGCATAAAGCCTTATAAATTATATAATTTTTGTACATTCATGGTCTTCCATCTAGGTTCAGAAAGAAATAAAAAATGTTCCAGAATCTGAGAAGGAGTTTTTAAGTCTTTTCTGACTAAAGAAATTGGAATGTGATCTTTTTTGGCCTGAAGGTGATGCTATTTCTCTAGGAAAAAGTATTGGAAAGACGTTGAAGAGCAGTACTTTGGAAGTCCTCTATAGAGCACTTGCATTAAAAATAGATATACAACTATTTCTGCTCTTTAACTTTGTGTTAATAAGATACTATCAACAACTTGGAAGATGGAGACTTCTCTTAGCAGAACTCAAATGTGCTTTATGAAACCTTCCAGCATGTGATGGACCTGCACACTGAAAATAGGATCCATTATTATTATTATTATTATTATTATTA
>NW_009706878.1:2372-2672 GCF_000703405.1 Apaloderma vittatum | reverse complement strand
TGACGTCTACAGCAGGGTTGAGCACCCTGGACCAGCCAAACCCACCAAGCTCCGAGCCCCCACTGCCACCGTACCTGAGCGCGTCCTCGTCCATGACGTAGATGGAGACGCTGTGGAAGGTGGGCTGGAGGTGCACCTCATACTCCTCCCCCCAGAACGGGGACAGTGTCTTCTGACGGCACCGGTGATGGAGGGGGACACAGAGGGCTCCCTCGCTTGGGCACTCCCCACCTCCCCAGCCCTGTGAGCACCCCAGCTTTTGGGGACACATGGCTGGGGGCAGCACCCACAGGTTTGAGC
>NW_009706878.1:717-2307 GCF_000703405.1 Apaloderma vittatum | reverse complement strand
AAGACACAGGGAGAGGGTGGCTTAGCGGGTCGGGGGTGGCCATGAGCCAGCTACCATCTGCAGGAGTGGCTGAGCCCGAAGCGGAGAATATTATTGTTGTTATTCTTATTAATTCATCATTTTGTGCGTGCAGCAAGGTAGATAGAGGACCCTGCCGGGAGCTGGCTGTGCCGTCAGGTTTGAGGCGCAGCCAGAGCCACGGAGCCACTCACCTGACGATGGCCTCGTCGTCGATCTTCACGATGCAGTACGGGTCGCTGCTCCCAGTTCTGGAAGGACACAGCACGGCTCTGTCACTGCCACCAGATGTGGCCCCAGCCCCCCTGCCCCACATCCACGGGTGTCTCATTGCCACGGGTGACCAAAGCCTTCAGCCCTGGCCAGCCCAGGGGACACCCCAGGGGCCCCTTGCAGGGTCACCCCAGGGCTACGGGGTGCTGGGAGGAAGCCAAAGGCTTCAACGGGTGGATTTGGCCACGTGGTGATCTCGGCTTTGCTCCCAGCTCAGGGAAACACCTCCCTGGCTGCGTCCGGCCACTGCATCCCGCTGGCAGCCGAGGTGGCTTCTTGCTTCCAAATAGGAAGGCAAAGAACAAACAAAACCCACCCTTTCCCCGAAACGGCTCTAGACACCCGCAGCCCCGTGGCACATGCTGGGAGCGAGGCCACAGCAGCCTCCTCCAGTTCTGGGGTACACCCAGAGCCCCGACACCTCTGTGAGGACAGGGACAACCCCCCAGGGACACCCCTGGAGATGCAGAGGGAGCCAAGGGTGTGTCAGGGTGCCTGCGGGTTGCTGACAGCCGCCACGATGCTCTGACCCTGCTTCTTCCCCAGGGATCACCCGAATCTTCGCTGTCAAAATAAATAAATCACTGTTTCACAGCTTATTGCCCCTGTTCTTCAGAAAGGAGGTGACTCAGTTGTCGGTGCTGGCAGTGCAAGTGTCTCAAGGCAGGGGGGGAGCACAGAGGTGGGGCCTGGGGACCCCCAGCATGGAGTGATTTCCCCATCCCAAAATCAAGGAGGCTGAGAGGAAGCTGCTGAGGGGATTAAAAGGGTTTGGTGGGTTTAAAGGGGGTTTAGGTGGATTAAAAGAACGGTTTGGTGTGCTCCTCGCTCTCCAAAACACAGCTGGAGGAAGGTTCTTCAGGAAAGGCATCCTGGGTGCCACACCGGCATCCCCATCACCGGGCACCCCAAGCATGCCGAATGCCACAGCAGCATCCGTGTCACCCTGAGCATCCTGGGTACTGCACGGTTTGGTGGGTTTAAAGGGGGTTTAGGTGGATTAAAAGAACGGTTTGGTGTGCTCCTCGCTCTCCAAAACACAGCTGGAGGAAGGTTCTTCAGGAAAGGCATCCTGGGTGCCACACCGGCATCCCCATCACCGGGCACCCCAAGCATGCCGAATGCCACAGCAGCATCCGTGTCACCCTGAGCATCCTGGGTACTGCACTGGCATCCCTGTCACCCTGAGCATCCCGGGTACCGCACCGGCATCCCTGTCACCCTGATCATCCCGGGTACCGCATCAGCATCCCTGTCACCCTGAGCATCCCGGGTACCGCACCGGCATCCCCATGACGA
>NW_009706878.1:0-436 GCF_000703405.1 Apaloderma vittatum | reverse complement strand
CCTCCGGCCCTTCTCCCAAGAGTCTCTGAACATGAGCGATGGCTCACGTTAACCGTGTCACTGTTAACCAGAGCCTGGCGGCAATGTGCGCCACATCAGGCGAACCATCCAGCGGGCACGACAGGAACACCTGAGCCCTGCCCAGCAACGCAGAAGAGGCTTTGGAGAGGAGCTGGGCAAAACCTTGTACCCAAGGCTGCTAGCACAGTATTCCCGCAGGCAGCACTGGGGGCTGAGGCATTAAGTTTTGCAGTTAAAAATTCACTGGTGTCGACAGCGGCGCCGCTTTCCTCAGCCCTTGGAGGGGGAAGTAAAATAAAATAAACAAAATAAAATACCATCAAATCGTAGAATGGTTTGGGTGGGGAAGGACCTTAAAGATCTTCCAGTTCCAACCCCCCTGCCATGGGCAGGGACACCTCCCACCAGCCCGGGC
>NW_009706877.1:9644-9876 GCF_000703405.1 Apaloderma vittatum | reverse complement strand
CGGGCGGCTGGCGCAGAGCGCGGGACCACACCTACCGCCCGCCGGCCTGAAGAAAGAGCCCGGCCCGCGGCTCTCGGGAGGTGCGGGGGAAACCCGCTCCGCTCCGCGGGACCCCGCCGGTGCCTCTTCGTGTGACCTCGCCCTGGGCTTTCGTGCTGTGATCAGCCCGTGCCTTCCTCTGCCGGGTGCAGCCGCTTTCCCTGGGCCCTCCCGTTCTTCTCGGATAGCCAGC
>NW_009706877.1:0-9634 GCF_000703405.1 Apaloderma vittatum | reverse complement strand
TCTTGTTGATGGCTTCTTGCTGGCTCGTCTTTCATATAGCTCTTGTTTTTCCTCCTGAGGACAGCTTTGGCCCCTTGAAGAAAAAGGAAAACCAAAGCACTTGAGTTTCATTATTCTTTTTAGTGTACAGATGTGAACAAAACGCTCCCTAAGAAGCACAAAGATCGTTACCACTGCAGCGAGAAATTCCTTTGTCAACCCAGATTCAATTGCTTTAATAAGTAATATTACCGCTTTACACATCTTGCCTTTTCTGCATCCTGAGACCACCACAGTGACAGCAACGTTGCTGCTGCAGGTGGGATTTCTCCCATTCTCTGGGCGTTATTCTACAAGGACCTTTATGATACACGATACTGGTATGCAGGGCTTGTTCCTGTTTCTCTGTGATCCAGCAAAGGCTTTCTCACCTCAGTGGTAACAAAATCTCACATATTGCTTTATTTCTCCCTGTTAAATCCTTTCCTCAGCCTGCTGAAGCTGAAATTGCTGCAAGTGAGTGGTGTCTGTGTAGCTGATGTTACAGGTTGCTGTTCTCTGACTTCTGCAGGTTGGGGAAGACCCTCCAGGACTCACTTGCCCTGTTCTGCAGCATAATTGTGTCCTGGTTAGGGTGGAGGAGATTGCTTTGGAATTCTGGTGAAATCACCCACATGAACTGAGCCCATGCTTTGAGGCACAACGGAAACAATGAAGTCAGGTGTTGGGCGATCTTCTCTGTTTTAAAGGAATGGCGGAAAGAAAATCTCAGCTACAGTGTCTCCCTTACAACAAAGCCTCTTCTGTTCCTTTCTGCAGATGGTGCCTTCCTGGGCATTGTTATGATTATTTATTCCTCCTTCCTAGATTTCCGCCCCAGAATCTGGTCTTACTTGTCAGGGCACGTAGTGACTTCTAGGGATGGCAGACTGTAAGCTGAGCTGCGCTTGTTAGTAGGGATTTTTGGGACTGTGTTGTGCCATTAGAATATAAGGTATCTGAGAGTCCTTTAAAGCATCTAAAGCATCACAGCTGGGAGGAGATCTAGGGTATGAGGATATACAGACAATTAGAGGGCGGGTAACTCACCTATGGATTTTGAAGCTAATGGCACTGAAGCAATGAGTGAGCCCGCAAGTGAAGGGAGCCCTGCCTCCCTCGCTCCTGTCACCTGAGCAGTGGGCAGGTTTGGCTTTTGAGAAGGAGCATTGGAAATTAGAGTATTTTTACTTCCTAACAGCTATTGTTTGAACCATGTAATGTTATTCCGGAGATGCACAAATACTCCCTCCTGGTTGCTCTTGTGCTCAGCAGTGCTGCAGTTGGAATTCGTAGCTAATTTCTGACACCACCATTTGAAAACCTACAGTTTGCCTCTTGTGTCTGTTTGCAGTGATTTGTGGTCTTTTCTAGGACAGCCATTTTAGTGGAGAATCTACGAGCATGAGTGAAGGGTGTATGTGTTTGTGCAAGATAAATTGCTGTGGGAATTATTCCCAACCTGAACTGTAAAAGTCTGGTCAAAAGCAACATGTGACAGCGTCACAGGCAAAGCTGTAGCCATTGAAGGAAGATTGGCAAGTATGGGCATATCTGTTCATTGCGATGTGGAGAAAACATGGGGAGTGGGGGTTAACTGAGTCTTTTGGCTTCCTCAGAGATTGCTTCATCAGCTTGGTATGGAAGTGTTGCTCTTCACTGTGCTCTAGGTCATGCACAAGGCATCAGAGACCAGTAAACACAGTATAACTTTCCAGGTGTGTGCTGATGCTGGGATGTCCAGCTCAGGAGAATAGTAATTTCAGATCTTGTGTGTCTATTGAGAAGCTTTTTATTAGCTCCATTTCTTTGATTTTTTGGAGATAAAATCAAAATATTTCCCCTCCTGCTGTCTACAGTACATTTTTCTGTCCCTGCAGAAAGAGAGGTGGGAGACTGAAGTAATGCCTTGCCCTGGTTTCACAAAATAACTGTTAACAGAGGTGTTGGCTGAATCAAAATCAAACAGTCTTTGTGCTTTGGTCACAAAAGCTTTTCCTGTCCTAGGTAGGCTGGAGCTGGGCCTTCTTTCTTGGTGTGAGCCATACCCATCCCATTCAAGCCCCCTGTCACAGCCCACGAGCCCCATGTCTGCAATGTCTCTGGCACTCCAGAAACCACACAGTCTGCGTGGGGGTGGGTAGTGTGTTGGGCCAGGTGCAAGCAGGGGGGGAAGCCTCAGTTACTGACCAGACAGATTGTGACAAACTGGCAGCTATCAGTATGGCATTTCTTACCGTGCCCACCGACCATGGGGAAACATGGAGTGTAGCTGGCACTGTCCTTCCAGCCCTGTGATTCCAGCTGGGGGCTTCTCCATGCTCTCGTGTGGTGCTACTAAGCCACCCGGCTACTGATGAAACACCATTGCAATTAGCGTCTCTTCTTTTACAAGGGAAGGAGCAGTACAGCCACACACCTGCTTCCATGCTGCCCTAATTATGCCCTTGTGCTTTGTGAACAAGGTGAGCACTATTGTTGGCTGGATTCAGCAGTCTTTTGAAAGCTGCTTCCACCCTTTTCCTCCCCCAGTATTTTGGGATCTCAAATGACCAGATGATGCTTAAGAGCATCAGGAGCAGAGTGTGGTCATGAGGGAATGGACTGTGGTTTTGAAAGCTTGATTCCAAATGCCAACAAGCAGAGAGACAGGGAGTGTTCAGCAAAAAGGCTTCCCAGCAGGGCGCGGGTGTTGGGGCTGGTGGTGATCCCACCAGGTTTTGGCAGAGCTGTGCTGGAAGGATGCTTCCAGTCTTGGTCCTGTGTGGGGCAGCATCTCTGCCTGCAGAAACGGATACTCGTGAAAGGTGTCACACCAGCAACAAGCTGTGGCTGCCTGCGTGAAGACTTGTTGAGGCACAGTGAGTGGTGGAGATTGGGCTGACAAGCCCAGCAGGCCTGTGCCAGGGCTCCGGTGGAGCTCCTGAGCCAGGGGCTGGTGGTCCCTCGTGCTTGGGCCGCGTGTAGTCGCGCTGGGGCCGAGCCGGGGGGGGCGGCCGGGGCCTGGCTGGAGGGAGGGTCTCCCCGCCATGGTTCTGTGGCTCCTGGTGCAGGAGAGTTTCCATCTGCTAACAATAGCTGATGACACAGCCTGACATGGGCTGGTGGGGAGACGTGATGGGTGTGGAGATGCACAAATGAACCCTGGCAGGGGAAACAGTGCATTTATTGTAATCTGAGGCTGCTCTGGCAGCGCGTGCTGCAGAAGCCTGTCTATTAAGCCAGACTTGTTTCCTCATAACTGCTTCATTCTCTTCCTTTCTTGTTCCTTTGCCTCATAATGTCTGGGTACACTCCTGAATGGTGCCAGAGCCTGTACATGTAGTGTCATTTGTATTTTACTTATTTTACATTATTTTTTTCTTGTAGTTGTTGCTGCCCTTCTCTCTCCCGTGGCGTGGGGGCAGCAGGGCTCGGGGCAGGCCCTGAGGGAGTGCCCAATCCCCTGAATGAATGCCTTGTTCGTGCTCCAGCCATTATGGACCTTACAATTCTGTGTACTAACAGAGTTAGCTCTGAGCAGTCCTTCACATCTGCCACAGAATGACCATTTGTGTTCACGGGCAGGCATATTTTCTGAGTTCATGTTAACAATTTATTCAGTAGTTGTGAAGTGCTGCAGCATCCTACCCCTGTGCCGCCTCTGCCTGTCTCCCTGTGCTTTCTCTTGTCCGACGTGCAGGGAGAGGCAGGCCAGCATCAGTATTTGCTGGTGCTCCTGCACTCCAGTGAGGATGAAATTCAGGGCCTTTGGGAAGGCAAGTTGGGGAGCTTTAAAGAGTATGGGCAAGACAGAAAATATGGAGGCCCATTTGTGTTATTGGATCTGGGTGGATAGACTCTTGTTTTCTCGTCATGTGGGCTACGTAAAGCCAAGGAGGATCCGCCAGGGCATAGGGGACTGGTTAAGTAGAAGAAACGCTATGTATAGCTGACCGAAATACAAAACAAGAATCTTTTTCCTTGTATTTCTAACCATGGCCCTGATACTGTTGCTTGGTAGTTTCTATCTACATTTCTTGTACTATTACTTAAATGCTCATCACTTGTATTCACGGGAGCCCTATGACCGAGGCTATAAACAACTCGTTGCGGAGACACTTTGCTTTTTTAGGGGGTTCCAAACTTAAAACAATACTGTAGGATTGTTAGGGAGATGACAATTAGACACGAAGGGAAGGACAAGAGCCCTGTGCCAGAGAGGAGAATCAGTGAGTCATCATCAGCATTTGTCTGTGCTCAGGGTCCTCAGCCCCAAAGCCCGGTGCAGGCTTGAGAGCTGTCCTGAGGACCCGCGGCTCCTGGGCCAGCACACACCCGGCTGTCCTCCTGCCTCGGCAGCACCTGCAGAAAAGAGCTGCAAGCCAGACAGGGTGATGGTCCCCCAGGTCACGAGTCAAGGCTGGTATCTTCATGAGATCTGTTAAAGGAGCTGTGAGAGGTGGGGAGGGGTCTGTCACCAGCACCGTGCCCTTGCTTCTAGACCCTGCCTTAGGCAGCTAAGTTTTGCTAGACCCCCGTGCTGATGTGTTAGCTTAGGTCAGGGAAGAAGGGGAGCTGACCCCAGATCTGCTTGTTGGGGGGAACCAAGGGTGGTAAACAGGGGAACAACTCAGCCGTGTGTTTTTCCTGGTGGAAGGCGAGGCTCCTGGTCAGCATTAAGCTGTGCTGACAGGGAGGGTAGATCCCTGTTGCTGGGTCTTGGGTTGCTGGTCATCAGTACAGCTGTGGGAAGCCCCTTGCCTGGGAAGCAAGGAGAGACCCTGGCTCTTGGCCCTGCACCAGCGCTGAGCTGCAGCTGAGGTTGAGCGCAGCACTCGTTCTGATCCTTTCCCCACCCAGTTTCTTTGTCTCGACTGTGTGTGGATGAGATTGCTGTAAAAGCGCGCACGAGTCCGGGGGCTTTGGCTGCTGCAAGCTGCGGGGACGTGGAGGGGGGATTCTCTTGCATCCTTCTGTTGCCAGGGAGGAAGCTGCAAATTGCCATGGCTGTGGTGATACTTCCAGAAATTGCCCCAGGGGTGGCTGATGAAGCACCAACTCGGTTCCCTGTAGAGGAATTAATTGTGCAAAAGCTTCACAGGGGGAGGCTGACACATGAGCCCTGCTGAAGGCTCCAGTTAGCTGTGGCACAGACTTGGACTGTGGAAGGGAGGTGTTCTCA
The DNA here is from genome assembly GCF_000703405.1 of Apaloderma vittatum. NCBI lineage: Eukaryota > Metazoa > Chordata > Aves > Trogoniformes > Trogonidae > Apaloderma > Apaloderma vittatum. The sequence continues at coordinate 4,452 of NW_009706877.1, read as the reverse complement.
CATGCCAAAACCTGGGCCACAGGCACCGGAGGGGAACAGAGAGGGAGGTGAGGGGAGCTTGAGAGTGGCGGGGTTGTTAGAAGCGTTTCAAGCAGTCAGGAGGACTGCATGTTCTCTGAAACAGCACAGTTGGGTTATGTAAACCAAATAACCTGGTAGCTGTGTGTAAGACCAGGCTGTTTGCCCCTGTGCTACCTGCAGCTGGTGTTCAGACCTGTGCAGGTGGGAGAGCAGGACCTCAGCTTTCCCCGTTCCTCAGGACAGGATCTGTTCCCTGCAGAGCGGTGTCTGTTCTCTCCCATCAGTGTGTGCTGGTTTGCCCAGATTCAAAAGCGTGAATATAGGAAGAGCCTAAGATCAGTTCTGGTCTGGGTGCTCTTCCCCTGTCTGGCTGTGCTCCTCTGAAGGAGGCTGCTGGCCACTTAGGCCAGTAGAAAGGAGAACAGAGGAGATGGTAAATGACGAGACCGGACCCACAGCTTCCTGGGTCTTCTGCAGACCTGTGACATTGTGAAATGGCTCGGAAGGACTGCCCTGAGCATTGTAGAGGAGGCACAGATTCCAACAGCAGGTGCATCATCTTCAGGGCTGCCTGAATAGCAGATGAGTAGCAGGGCTGCCTGGTAGGAGATGAGAGAGATGGAAATGGTCTTCTTTAATGTGCCTTATTTTGCATGGTGTTTGGAAAAAGATTTAAGGACGTGCCCTCAGTAACAAACTTGCTCTGAATACTGGTATTTAGCTTGTGCTGCCTGCAGATTTGTGTGCATAATGACCTGGTGTGGGAACCTTTGGACTTCTCTCTCCATATTTTATGGAGATATATTGGCTGTGTCCCCAGTGACTCTCCTTTGTACTCGTTCTGCTTTGGTGGTCTTTCCGGCAGCACCTGTTCCATTAAGAAACAGCCCTATGAGTTTGATTTTTTCAGTCCCTGTCATGTTGTTTCAAGTGCTCATACAGATGTGAACCCTCTGCGGTATCGGCGGTTGGAGTGAGCTGTTGGATGCAGTTGGAGAGCACTCGGGAAGGGCTCAGTGCTGGCTGCTGAGCATTGCCTGCTCCTGACAACTGCTGTGTTCTTCCCTTCCCAGAGTGATCGTCTCCTCATTAAAGGAGGGAGAATAGTCAATGATGACCAGTCATTCTATGCTGACATTTACATGGAAGATGGCCTCATAAAGTAAGTATGGGACTTCTGTTATCTCCACACCCCCTTAAATCCCCTGCAGGTTAGATGGTTATTAGCTTTTTGTGGATGTGGTCTGTACCCAACTTGCCAGCCAGTAGAACCTGGTAGCCCACTCTGGTTAGAGGCTCAGCCCTCTGCAGTGTGTCTGGGCACATACGTGATTCCCAGACGTGTTTACATGGTAACTGCAGTGACTGAACTGCAGTTGGGGTGGTGACCCTGTGGTGTAGTGTCTATTGCACAAGAAAGCTGTGTCTGACTGCACCAGGAAAAGATGTATCTTTGACTCCTGCTTTGCCCTGTATTACCAGTATTGGCATGAATGACCCCACACAAGATCCCATTTGTTAGTGCTAATAAGGACGGTGCAGTGCTGCAGGTCATCTCTATCCTTCAGATTTTCAGGAATTGCTGGCCAACCTCTGGATCCCCTCGCTGTGTGCTTTGGAGGTGCAGTAATAACTGCACTGTTTGAAGCTGCAGTTCAGACATGGCACACGTGTCACACTGGGACCACCTCCAGGCTGGGTGAATTGAAAAGAACCATTATAGTTCACAGCAGAGAGACTGGAAATGGCATTGCTTGCTCTGCAGCAAGAGGAAACTACCCTGTCCTTTCCAGGATGGTATCTTTTAAAAATTCAGTAGCAGATAAATACTTCAAGAAGGTGACTGCATGTTATGAACGCGTTTTTAGCTGGTGGACAAGTGACTAGTACTTGTACCCAGGCAGGGAGCAGAGCCAGCTTCAGGTATTGCTGTGCCACAGACTTTCTGGGTGTCCTTATGCAAATCACTTATCCTTGTCTGCAGCCTGGAGGTCACAGAACTTCACTGCTGTGGAAGTGAAATGCTCTCACAAGTGAATTCTGGTGAGAATACAGTGAGCAATTTAAATCCTTTGGTGATGGATTTATCTCAATAAAAGCAGTGGAAAGAGCTGCTGATTTATTGCTGTGAGAATGCTGGAGTGAGCAGTTCTGTCCACAGAACTTTTGTTATTCTCAGGAAAAAAACCCTGCAAAGTAACTAAGATTGAAGGAAATGCAAAAACGGAATTTGCTCCTCATCTACCTCCCCAGTGTGCCAAGGAAATCTCAAGTTTTCCACTAAAACCAACTTGTCCTTTAGCTTGATTTATCAGGGAAGACTGAGGAAGGCTTGATGAAAATAGGATTTCTGAAAGAAGAGATTTGAAGGCTGGGTGCCACATATGGACACATAAAGGGATTGAGGGGGCGGGGGGTGAGTGAAGGGAGTCCTAAGGTTCAGGTGACCTGGCCTGCAGGAGCACTGGGTATGTCTTGGGAGGAGACTGTTATGTGCTAGAATGGCACATACTCTAGAGGACTCGGAGAGTATTTTAGGTTACAAGTGGATATATACTGGAACTTTTTAGGTTTCCTTTTTTCAGAAGGTATTTTTAGGTACTTGGGATTTTAGCTGCCCTCACTACATGCTGATAGCCAAGATGTTCTTCAGGGGCATGAGGGAGACAACGTGAGAGGAGAGGTCCTGGGGAGGGGAGGACTCTGTCTGTGCTGCTTGGGAAGACAGTGAGCCCAGTGGGCTTCCAGTCTGTGCCATGAGCCCAGCCAGGCTGCGCCTTACTGAGCCCCAGCTCCCCGAGGGAGCTCCCCATTCTCCTTGGGGGCTCGTGCTGTGAGCAGTATTACAGGTCCCTGGCGAGCCCTGAGCTGGCCTAGCAGCTGTGGCATTACAGCGGGAAATCATCTTTCTCTGTAAGTAAGCTTCAGCCTTGAGCCTTACTTAAGGTGGGCAGAAGGACGGGGGAGAGGAGAGATTAGGCGTGCAGCTTACTGGAAGCAGGACTGGTGTCAGATTTTGTGAGCGTGCACCCTGGGGGAACAGGTGGGACTGCTACGCTGGAAATGCTTGCAGGAGCCTGACTCGTGAGGCTGTGGGCTGTGAAGTGTCCGAGGCAGCTTCTCACCGTGCGCTGCAGAGAGCTTTGTGCCTGTCAGACCGTGCTGCCCAGCTAGCCTGCCCCAGACAGCAGGTCCTGTCACAGACACCGTCAGAGCAGTCAGACAGACGGCAGCCACCCCTGGACTATGCAAATCGTAGGTTTAAGCAAGCCAGACAGTCCCACATTTTGCTGCAGAGCGGGGTGCTTTCCCTCCAGTGCTGGGAGTGGGGAGGATTGGGGCATTTTTGCTGATGGGGGCAGTTGACCTGGCTGCTCCCTCACTGGACTGCTCGTTGATGATGTTGTGGCTGTTTTTCCTTTGTGTGTGGCTCACTGTCTTGGTATGGTCTCATCAGGCAGATTGGAGACAATCTGATTGTCCCTGGAGGGGTCAAAACCATAGAAGCCAATGGGAAGATGGTGATCCCTGGAGGAATTGATGTCCACACTCGCCTGCAGATGCCGTACAAGGGGATGACAGCTGTGGATGACTTCTTCCAGGGAACGAAAGCAGCCCTGGCTGGTGGAACCACCATGATCAGTGAGTGCAGCAGGCAGATCCTGTATGTGATAGCACCCAGCACCCTTGGAACATTGCCCAGTTATTTCTTTTTCTCTTTGCACTTTGCAGTCTTCTTTGTTTTAAAGGTCCATGACAGTGGGCTCATGTTTTCTGTGATCTCTGTCAATGCAGTCTAGAGGGTGAGGATGGGGATAAATCTTCGGGATCCTTAGTAATAATGGAGCGGTGGAACAGGAGGTTTGCATAGGAACCCTTGCAGGTCCTGTGTTCTGCAGGACTTCATTGTCTGCAGCCACTGGTGCCACTGGGACCCTTAAAAAGGAGCAATGGCATAACTTTTTTGCCCTGTTAAATAAAAATAGCATGATGCTCAGATGACTGAGCAGAGGAGCAGAGCAATGTCCTGGCATCCCACACTGCTTGGAAATAAACAGTGCTAACAAAAAAGGAAAGGGAATTCTGAGATCCTTCCCTGGAGAAGGCCACGGCTGTGCACTGGTTTGAGGTGTGAGTTTTACTGCTGTGGTGTGCTCACAGCTGTGTGCACTGCAGGGTTTCTTGGGGTGTGGGAGTAACTGCTGAGCCTTCCAGTGGAAGACTGGGGTTTTTTGTTTGGAACCCTGCCCTGGTTCTCCTTCCCCCTCGGCCGAAAAATAAGTTGTGTGAAACAGGCTGTGGCAGGGGATGGGGTCTGCAGGGTGGGCAATAAAAGGTGCGTTAGTGCTGCAGTGTGGGAGGAGGCTGTGTGCTAATGGGGTGGAAGCAGGGGTGAGGAAGGCCCTTCAGCTTTTGGCTGGTTTTTCAGCA
>NW_009706876.1:327-546 GCF_000703405.1 Apaloderma vittatum | reverse complement strand
CGCCCTCAGCGGTTGGCCTCACTTTTGCCTCAACTCGAGACACCGGTAGATGAGGATTTATGGAGCAAACTCTTCAGGGTGGCATCTCTGTCCCCAACACCATGACACCGGGACATCCCCGCTACAGAAAGCCAGACCCCGAGCGGTGGCCAGTTTGCCACCACAGCCCCAGCCCTCGCCCCCAGACCTGCCGGCAGGCTTGGCAGGCCCGGCAAAAAC
>NW_009706876.1:0-222 GCF_000703405.1 Apaloderma vittatum | reverse complement strand
ATGAGGTAGCTCTGCTCTTCCCTCAAGGGAGGACAAGGGGAAACCCATCCTACCTCCCAGAGGTGATGGTGCGTCCCACCGTGGTACCACTGCTGTGCTCCCCCCACAGCCCCCGTGGGGGTTTTGAGGTGTTTTTTGGGGGAGCTGGCAGGCTGCTGTAGGGCATGCAGTGCTGTAGCCCCATAACTAGGGCTGTAGCCCCATAGTCGGGGCCATGCACAC
>NW_009706875.1:366-1082 GCF_000703405.1 Apaloderma vittatum | reverse complement strand
TGTGCCTCCTGCAGCCGGGCAGTCCTGGGGACATCCACCCGGCTCAGGGCGGGCGTTCCCGTGCTCCCAGGAGCATCCGTGCGTGGTCCCTTTGCTGGGGGTCGTTTGCAGCTCCCCACATTTGGGCTTGGGTTTGGAGCTCCGTGCTGGGGTCTGCGACTTTAGGGCCAGATGTGGGGGAGCACAAAGCTCTGCTTGTAACCCCATGGCCAGGCTGGCGGACTGGGGACGCCCAACGGTGCCGTGTGTTTGGGTTTTTTCCCCGTGAGGGGAAATGTTGTTTTTTCCAGCCGGGGCAGAGGGGCAGGCACACAGCCCCGCTCTGTTCCCGGCCTCGCCGCCGGGCTGAATGAAACGCTGTTCCCTCTGACGTCTCTCCCTTGGCTCCAGGAGCATCTCGAACCTTACCTGGCCCGTGTCGGTGCTGGGGTGCAGCCCTGCCGGGTCTGCGGTGCTGCGGGTGCTGTGATGCTTGGGCAGGAGCTTGGGAGCTGAGGGGGTGGATGATGCTGGCACACTTCTGGCTGTGTTGCAGTGCGCAGGAGCTGGGTGTGACACCAGGTTTGGGACCCTCTGATGGCTGGGGATGTGTGCTGGGGGTTGCGTGGTGTTTGGGGAAGGGATCTCCAAGATGAGGGTGCAAAGAGAGGTGACATCGACTCCAGTATGGTTGTTGGGAGGAGGGAGGTCCTGAGCAGGCACCGAGGTGCTGCCAG
>NW_009706875.1:0-201 GCF_000703405.1 Apaloderma vittatum | reverse complement strand
GCCATCCTGCTTTTAATTAACAAATTAAAATCCTAGTTAACAATCCAGCCCCAGGGCTGTTGGAGGCTGGGAGAAGCTGGAGCGTTTGTTATGGAAACAGCAGTTAATTAACAAATAAATAAATAACTTTAGGCCTGGAGACAGATGTGGAAGGAGGAAGGGGAGATGACAGCGCGGTCAGGGGGTCCCGCTGGCGTGGCA
>NW_009706874.1:3007-22276 GCF_000703405.1 Apaloderma vittatum | reverse complement strand
AGGCTGGGGGGGACTGATGGCGCCGGCCTCCCCCTCCCTCCCATACTTCGCTTCTCCCTGCTGGCACAACGAGCGGGGCAGAGTGTCTGTTTGAACTTTTGCCTGTTCTTTGCCTCATGTCCTTGATCTGTGTATTTCTGTTACTCTAAGCGGAGAATCTGGTGCTGGTAAGACTGTAAACACCAAGCGGGTCATTCAGTACTTTGCCATTGTCGCAGCCTTGGGCGACACGCCGGGCAAGAAATTAGTAAGACCCTCTTTTGAAAAAAAGTTCTTGCTGTTTTCTTCCTTTCTTAATTACTTTTTTTTTTTTTAACACCCTCCCTTCCCTTTCTTCTTCTTTTTACTTTTTTTTTTTTTTTCTTCTCCCAACTTTTTGCATTTGGAAGCGTGTTTTGGTCTGACCCACCCAGGGCTTGGCTTTTTCCCTGACTTTTGAACAAGCAAGGCTTGAAATTATTCAGCTCAAGGGAAAATTAATTTTTTTTCTAATGTGGCTGCTCAGTCTGTGCAGCCTGGAAAAGGTGCTTTAGATGCCCTCTTTACCTTCTCTTCTTCCTTCAACACCCCGCAGAGCTTCTTCTTAAGGAGCATCAAAATGGAGTAAACCTGCCATTTCCCACCTTGCCTCTTTTAAGCCTTGCTTTTCATCCTTTTCTCCTTTTTTTTTCTCCCCTTGTCCATTTTGACCCTTTTCTACCTTGTGCTTTTCTTGCTCTTGTTTTGATTCTTGCATTTCTTTGGTGCTGGTTATTTTTGAGCTGCCCTTGCGATTGCTTATTTCTTCTTGGTATGTTGAAGCTCCAGCCTGCTCTTCCCTTGTAGAAGCAAACTGGCTGCTTTAGGTATCAGACAAGCAATACTTCAGCATTATTTTCTTTACTCTTCTTTGGGTTTGGATTTAACTGTTCTTGCTTTTTGATGCACTTCTTGATTTTCTTGAGCTAATCTATTTAACAACTTTTTGGCACCTCTTATAAAGTTTAATCCTCCCATTTTTTTCTTGGACCTTTTTTTGGCACTAAATGGTCATGCCCTGCTTTTCTGACCATGCTTCTTGTTGGTCCTTGCCTGGCTTTTCTGGATTTCTAAAGACAATTTTCTTTCCTTTCTCTAGGCAGCTCTTGCCACTAAATCTGGGGTAAGTGTCATAGACTCCTACTCTTTGATGAAGTCCTGCTGTGCCACAAATGATGTGATGATGAGGAGGGGTGATGAGGAAAGCCTGTGTGGGGCTCTGCCTCGGGTCTGGGAGCAGGGACAGTCCCAGTGCCTGGGCAGCATTTACTTCTCCGCTTGGCTTTGCATCTCCCACCTTCCCACAGTTTGAAGCTTTGGTGTTTCATCTCCCAGTGACTTTCTGACTCCAACCTCTCCTTCAAGGCTTCATCGTTCCTCAAATTCTCTTTTCTAGCCAGCACGGTGTTTGCCTGGCGGTGGTGTGGGCTCCTCCAAAAATAAGCTGAAGCCTCCTCTCTCCGAGCCATTAGTGTCCCAGCCAGCACTGAGCCTTTAGCTGAGACACGCTCTTGGTTGGGGAATGCTCGTTAATACGAGTCTCAGACGGCTTGGGAAACCTTACCAAGAGTGAGATAGCTGGGGGGCTGAAATCTTTGGGTCCTGGGGCAGCCCATGGGACAGCCACCATTAAAAATCACAATTGTAGATGAGACCGAATTTAGAGATGATCAAAGGATATCCAAGTGACAGAATGAGGTTTATTAATAAAGCTGCTCCCTGTCTCTTTTGCCTGTCACTTGCCTGGAGGCGCAGAGGTGAGGAGCAGTTGTGGGTGCAACATTGAAAAGACAGCACAGCTCTTGGTGGGCAGAGCCCAGAGCTGGTGTTTCCCACCTAAAGAAAGCCCCATGGACTGTAATGTTCTAGAGCATGGGCAAAAGCTCTCATGAAAAAAACAGCAGATGCCACCAAACTCTGCTACTGTTGTCAAACTCCCCTGTCCTTCGAGTGGCTTGGCACAAGTCTCTTGCTTCTGTCCTCAAACTCTTGCCCTGCTTTGCCTGCATTAGGTGTTTTTTTATCTTTAAACTGTGCATGTGAAACACAAACGGCAAAATAATGTAGGGGAAGATTAATCTTGGGGCTTGCTCAGGAGAGCTCCAATGAGTTCAGCAGATCCCACCAGCTGGGACCTGGGATGTGTTCCCACCATGCTGTGACCCTGCTGTGCATGTTGTAGATCGAGCCTGGTTTCTGGATCTCTTCTTTTGCAACGTGCTGTGATTTGAACTGCCCAAGACTTTGGTTTGGTGGAAGAGGAAATGCCTGATGGATTCGAAGAGCCTGAAATATTTCAGACTGTTGTGGTGACAATGTGTGCTTGCTCTTGGTTTGCATATTGTAGCAGACTAAAAAAGGGGCTTCAGAGGGACCAGTTTAGGCGAGAAGTCCCCAGAGAGCCTTGCTGCAAAACCTAGCTCTGCTGACCCCTAAACCGAGCTGCATTGCCACATGAGACACGGAGATGCCTCGGGAGCAGCAGGCTCTTAAAGACAGCAAACGAGCATAGCAGGCAGACTGTGTGAGGAGCCCCACGCCCTGTTCCTTGTGCTGCCGGTAACAGATCCCCTCTGGCTGGATGGGAGCTGACACATCCTTTGGTTTTGTTTTCCAGGGCACCCTCGAAGATCAAATCATTGAGGCTAACCCAGCTATGGAAGCTTTTGGCAATGCCAAAACCATAAGAAATGACAACTCCTCGCGTTTCGTAAGTGCCTTAGCAAGGCAGAGAGCTAACGTGCCGCATGTCAGTAAGCTGAATGCATCGCTTTGTGGTGTTGGGTTTTTTATGGTGTGAGCCAAAGGCGTGTAGCAAGAAGGCAGCTCTGCTTCCTAGGATGATCAGGCTGCTGAGGCCAGGCTTCTTCAGGTGACATTAATGCAGTGAATCATGTGCTCGTCAGAGTGAACTGCCCTGCTGTCACAGCCCGTGGCTGGAGAGATGCCAATTACAGGACCAAAGCTGAGAAGGCCAGTAAGCACAGCCTGGAGTGCTGGAGCTGGGACAGACATGCGTGCCCTGTCCACATCTTTTTTTGCTAAGCCTGGCCTGGGTCTCCTGTGGAGTGCAGATCTCATCAGCCACAGGTGGCTTTGACACCTGTTCTTGTGCCTTGGAGGGAAAGGAGATGCTCCTGGGTGAGATTCCTCAGCAGAGCACGGAGCAGGAGGCTGCAGGCAGGCTCAGTAGCACGCTGCCCAGCTGAAGTGCTTAGCTTTAAAAGCAGGTCTGAGGACAGGGAGTTATCTGCTGTGAGTGAAATTTCTGCCTGCCTACTGATTAAAGCCTTAAGCGATGCTGTCTGACCTGCATATTACAAATCAAAGAACTTCACCCACCTACCCTTCTCAGAGCCTGGTACCTTATCTGGCGTCAGCAGAAGCCTAAGAAGTGGGAAATCACCAGTGTATTGTAGTTTTCTGAAGTTTCTAGGAGCTGTTCAGAATTCTACCTGTGTAGCCAAGCCCAGTGCTTACCTCCTGCGTGTATTTTCAGGGCAAGTTCATCCGCATCCACTTTGGCCCCTCGGGGAAGCTGGCCTCTGCAGACATCGACATCTGTGAGTAAACACGTGCTGGCTGCACTGGGGAGGGATGTGGTCTCACTATTTGTGCAGGTGCTGGGTCAGTTCCAGGAAAGAACAAGCCCTCCCCTAACCCCTCTGGCCTATTTAATCCTAGATCTTCTGGAAAAATCAAGAGTGATTTTCCAGCAACCCAAAGAGCGAAGCTACCACATCTACTACCAGATCCTCTCTGGGAAGAAGCCAGAGCTGCAAGGTAAGGCAGTCAATGCTGCAGCATAGCTTTTATAATAATGTAATCATCTGAAAATAGCCACAAAGAGCTCTATTGTCAGCTTTAGAGTCCACAGGGACTGAGCGAACCCCGCTCACTGTGGAGGCTCTGCCCTCAAATGCTTTGCTAGCTGCACAGGATCATAGCATTGGCGGGTAATTCAGGGTGGAAGGGATTTCAAGAGGTCATGTAGTTCAGCCTCCTTTATCCTCCAGACCAAGAAGCCAGACTAAAGCCCTTTCTGCAACTGTCTAGCAGCAGAGAAGCAGTCACCCAGGGTCTGCCTGTGGGGTAGAAGCATGCTCTGCCAACGCTGCTTTGCACAGAGTCTTTACTGTGTGACAGGTACCGCGCTGACCTCAGCATGTGCTGGCTGGGTATTGCCGCTCGGTCCCCATGTGGTGCCTGGCCTAGTCGAGAGGTGGTGTCCCTGCCAATGACAGGGAGGTTGGACTAGATGATCTCTAAGGTCCCTTCCAGCCTAGGCCATTCTATGATTCTATGATTCTATGATTCTATTTACTCATTTTGGGGTAGGATCATAAGTAGACATATCCTAGAGGTGTTCCCCAGGACAGTCCCAGCTGAGCTGAATTTGCACTGGGGGCAGGCCCGTGCTCTGAGCAGCCCTGCCCTCCGGCTGCTGGGTTGCACAGAACATGCTGAAAACCCTCCCATGCTGCCGAAGGATGGCTGGCACAGTCCCCTGGGGTGGTGAGCCTCTTGGCTGCGGGCTCTTGAGCTTGTTGCTGGCTCAAGAACAATACCTTATTAGGCAGGTCTGGAGAGCTGTGCAGAGGGGTAATCTTATCTGGTGGTCACAAGGACATGGATGGCCACTTCTAAATCAGTCTGCAGCCAAGCTATATCCCAAGATAGCAAACAGGAGGCACATCACAGAAGAGATGGACCCGTCTGTGGACCTGCCTGGGATTGAAGAGGCTGTTCCTCCCACTGGATGGTGCCCTCTAGTTGACGCTGGCAAAGTCTTGCCTCTTCATCTGTGTCCAGGGTTGCCTGCCTGCCTCATCTTTATCTCTGTCAGAAGTGGCCTCACCCTCAGTGTGTCTTCCCCCAACAGATATGCTGCTGCTCTCCCTCAACCCCTACGACTACCACTTCTGCTCTCAGGGTGTAACAACTGTGGACAACCTGGATGATGGGGAGGAACTCATGGCGACAGACGTACGTGTGCTTCCTTCCCACCACATGGCTCGAGGCGAGGGCTGGGGGGTGGGCACCACCTCCTTCTGGGCAGACATGGGGATGTGTCCCGGCTTTTTGTGTCCCTCTCTAAATTCGTTGTGAGTTCCCTCTGGTTTATTGGCAGTTGACCTACACATGCTGTGAGCCTACAAGAAAGAGCAGAGTGACTGTGATCTCCATCAACAGCCTCCTCCAGGCAGAGAAGGGAGAGTAATTCCCTGCATTAGGAAGGGCCTGTGGCACATGAGCACTTCTCATGGCTCCCATGAGAAAAGGAGACCTCCGCTCAGGAAACCTTCTACTTGTGGATGCTAGGCTGGTCCTTTTGCTTTCAAATAGATCTTTCGTGAGCTGGACTCACACTCAAAATCCCATGGACAGGATTCTTTGGATAGACCACCTTGCCCGGAGCCCCAGGACAGGGAGAGCACCTTAGGAGACGGTGGGAGGAGTAATCCTCACCTCAAAGTGGTGATTTTGTTCTCTCTATATTGCTTTGTCTCTCCTCAGCATGCCATGGATATCTTGGGCTTCAGCAACGATGAGAAATACGGCTCCTATAAAATAGTAGGTGCTATCATGCACTTTGGCAACATGAAGTTCAAGCAAAAGCAGCGAGAAGAGCAGGCAGAGGCTGACGGCACTGAAAGTGAGTTTGGCTCCAGGCTGCCAAATCTGCCTGGCCTGGGCATGCAGATTCCTCCAAGGGTAGACTGTTGTAACTTCTTGGCCTGGTCTGAGAAGGTCAGTGACCATGATCCCAAGCAACCACACTGTCTTAGGACCTTCTCCAGGGCTGCAAAGGGGCTTGTCCCTGAATGGGTCTATTTAGGATAGTGGTCTTATCTGCATCAGACTTGCCTCGGCAACATCACAGGCAGTTGCACCCTGGCTGTGCTTCACCTTGTTCAGTCTTCTCCTGCCCTTTATCACCTCTTCTCTCGCACTTTGTTGGACAGAGCCAGGTCATCCACACAGGATGAGCCAGTCCATCATCAGGACTCCAAGGACCTGCTCAAGTCAGCCTCCTGAAGAGCAGTTAGAGTAGGATACAATCACTGTCTAATATTTTTCCTTATTTGTTGCTTAGGAAAATACCATGCAAATCATAGATCTAAGAGAGGAGTCAGACTGCAGAGCAAACCTGAACATTCAGAAAAGTCAGAGATTGAATATTTTCTGTTGCTCCCAGGCATAATGGAGCAAACTTCAAGGAGAGGGTGACCTTCTAGCGTGTGGAATAATGAGATGGGGGAGCCCTGTCGCTTAACTGGAGGGCTTAAGCAGTAACTATGCATCAGGTGAGGCAGGGACCCAGCAGAAATGACTGCCTGGACCAGACCTTGCCGTGCTAACATTTATGAAGGAAGAGTTCCCCTTTGCCTGAGGAATGTCAACAGCATTCAGCTGCTACCGGATAATTAAAGAAGATTTTGATCTCCTACAGAGGGGTCTTTTCTGGCTACAATCTCCTATTAGGAGTCTATGAAAGATAAGGAAGAAAATCACCTCTCTTCTGGTCAGTTCAAATCCACTGCATGAGAATCCAAGCTTCCACTGGAAAACACATAGAGATCCCCAGATGAAGAAGACTCAAAAACCTGGTCGGCACCTGGTAAGGTGCAGCAGGTCTGCCACGGCCATCTCCTCCAAACAGTAACCTCTCAGGCAGGAGGTCCAGGCTTTAAAATTGTCGTGTAATATCCCACACAAGATGCGAAATCACACTAGACATTGGAGGAGGTAGAAAAACTAGTGTAGTTAGCGCTGATCAGCAGAAGAACTGGTAAATTGTGTTTAATTTTCTTTTTTTCCTTCCCAGGGCTTCCTTGCTGGCTCCTTATGCCTTTGTGCTGTTTTACAGGTGCTGACAAAGCTGCCTACCTCATGGGAATCAGCTCAGCTGACCTCATCAAGGGGTTGCTCCATCCTCGTGTGAAAGTGGGCAATGAATACGTGACCAAAGGTCAGAATGTGGCACAGGTGAGTGTGCCAGGACACAGGCTTCCCGCTTATGCTGGTGACTCCTCTACAGGCAGGCCTGTTGCAACACACAGCTTGACCAGTGCTTCAGTTGACTTTCATGGGTCTAGGTGGAGACTCCAGAGCAGCATGAGAAGATATATCCACAGTTACTGGTTGTGAGCAGCTGGGAAAGTCAGTGGCAGAGCTGGCAGATAATTTTGGTTATTGACCGTGATTGGAAGTTCAATGCGGTATCTTTGAAAAGTGGGTTGGATCACAGCCGGAAGAGATCCAGTTTCTGTGGATCTGTTTCAGAGACAGTCACACTCCCATGAAAGTAGAAAAATCACATTTTTGCACTCATCTAGATGAATAGAAAACTCATCTAAGCACTTGTCTAAAATTAATCTAAGCTGATCTGTTGGGAGACTCAAATGCACCAAAAATATGTCTTGTCAGATTCTAGCCACATCACAGTTAGGAACCCAAACGTGGCCTGAATAGTGCAAGCCAGTCTCCCCATAAAGTTCAGGAGGACCTTAGAAGCTGCTGCCTGATCTAAAATGAGCTGTAGACTTCTGCCATGCACCGGGCTCCTGAAAATATCTCTTTAGACTGAATCTGTATCCTGAGACCTTGGAGGATAAGACCAAGCCAGGGACAAGAGAACGTGCTTGTGAGCATGTGAAAAATAATTTTGGAGCATATAGTGTGACCATGAACTCCCTGGATCTGTCTGTCTGTCTGTCTGTCTGTCTGTCTGTCTTTTGCATGCCAAGAGGAGCTCTCTTCTTCAGCGTAAGTGCTCAAGCTCTGATTTGCTTTGGCAGGTTGTCTATGCTGTGGGAGCCCTGGCTAAAGCCACCTATGATCGCATGTTCAAGTGGCTGGTGACTCGGATCAACAAAACCCTAGACACCAAGCTGGCCAGACAGTTCTTCATCGGAGTACTGGACATTGCAGGCTTCGAGATCTTTGACGTGAGTTCTGCAGGCCCCCTGCAATGGGCTCGGGGGAATGTTGTAGCTAGACAGCCCAGTGCCCTAGAGTCTGACAGCTCTGTGTCCTCCAAGAAATGGCTGGTGCTGATCAGAAAAAAAAGCTCTTGTCTGAGTTAATGTATCTGGAGCAAGCAGGCAGCTCACAAGGACTGTTCTAACCTTGGTGTGGGAACATAAATGATTCCTGGCTACCTGCTCTGGTAGCAACCCAGCTGAGCCTAGCAGAGATCACTCTTCACACTCTGACGAAGCAGAGTCTGCAGTTCCTTCCCCTGACATAGGTTTGTTTCCTTCTTGTAGTTCAACAGCTTTGAGCAGCTGTGCATCAACTTCACCAATGAGAAACTGCAACAGTTTTTCAACCACCACATGTTTGTCCTGGAGCAAGAAGAATACAAGAAGGAAGGCATCGAATGGGTCTTCATTGACTTTGGCCTGGACTTGCAGGCTTGCATCGACCTGATTGAGAAGGTAAAGCATGAGTCAGGGCACAGGAATAGTTATTCTGGCAGACAGCTTGTTTGCAAACACTGGGACAGTGAGAGGTGCTCTGTTAGCAGAAATGAAATCATTCCCTCCCCAGTTAGTGACAAGTGCCCAACTTTTTTTGTTCCACGCTTACAGCTCAGAGCCTCCAGCCTACTAGACACATTTTGACACAAATTCTGACTTTATGAAACCACAGAAATTCTGTTCCTCTCCACCAGTGAGCCACAAAACTTGATGCAGCCTTTCCCTCCAGAGAGCAGTGATGTCTGCCCCTTTTTTCCGACTCACTTGCTGCTCCTCAGTGCCTCTTACCTGAGTACTTGCTGATTCAGAGCAGCTTGTATAAGAGATTTCCACCATTGCATGGAGGAAATTCACCTTTTTTTTTTTTTTTTTGAAAAAAGAAAACTTGTTAAGGGTGCTGGAGAGGATCTCCCCTTACCAACAATCTGATGGACCTGGGCAAGCCCCCTGGCCAGTCCCACTCTGGCTGGAGGTCAGATGCAGCCTGGAACACTCCAGTCATACCTTGCACCATTTGCCTGAATGAGGACAAGGTCTTCCAAGTCAAACCTTGCCTCACCTTGCTCGGTGACAAAGAATCCCCCGTTCTGGGATGAGACATGGCAACACTGAGCTCAGACCTTTTTGTACCACCTTCTCCCTGCAGCCCTTGGGAATCCTGTCCATCCTCGAAGAGGAGTGCATGTTCCCGAAAGCCTCCGACATGTCATTCAAAGCTAAACTCTACGACAACCACATTGGAAAGTCGCCCAACTTCCAGAAGCCCCGGCCAGATAAAAAAAGGAAATACGAGGCCCACTTTGAGCTGGTGCACTATGCTGGTGTGGTACGTCCCCTGTCAGCTCTTCCACAGTGTTCACACCTTCCTCCTTGCAGGGCTGTCCTCACTTTTGCCTCTCTCCTCCGGTGGCAGGTGCCGTACAACATCATTGGGTGGCTGGACAAGAACAAGGACCCCCTGAACGAGACGGTGGTGTCCGTCTTCCAAAAATCCCAAAACAAACTCCTGGCCTCTCTCTATGAGAATTATGTGGGCTCTACTTCAGGTAAGGGACAACCTTACCCCTTTTTTGACCTCAGTCTTTCCCTCCCTTTGCAGCAAAGCCTCCCTCACTCCCACGCCCAGCTGTTGGTGCATCATTTCTGCACCTAGCAGCCCAGGAAAAGGGAGGACCCACATTGACCCCTAAAAACCTCTCTGACCTGAGTAGGTGGGTACTCTGGACATGCAGTGCTGTCCTAGTGGCTGTAGGTGGGTAGTTAGGACCAGGCTGAGCTTGTGCAGTGCCCTACAGGGCTGTGGGAGATGGTTTTGGTGGTCTGCAGCTTCATTCTGCAGCAGGGTACTACCACCTCTGCTTTACAGAGAGTGGGGGCCATGGGTGTTTCAAGCGTGTTTGGGGGTGCTCCTGAGACTTCCAAGCCAAGCAGATGCTTTGCTGATGTAATTAATCCATATTTCAACCTAACAGAGGAACCTCACAAGCCAGGGACCAAGGAGAAGCGTAAAAAGGCAGCTTCTTTCCAAACAGTGTCGCAGCTGCACAAGGTAAGAGCCAGCCCCTGGTGCAAGGCCATGCTCAGAGTGTCCCAGCATCAGTCTCACTTCCCTGCCAAGGCTCTGGGGCATCTTGCACCTGAGCTCCTGGGGCCCGAAGGACCATCAGAGCTCCTAAAGGACCACCTCTAGGCAAAAGCTCCTAACACCCTCTTGTCCCTGGGCAAGGGGCCTGTGCCTGCAGAGTCCCAGCCCTGTCCCCGTGCTGCTAGGCAAGGACACAAGGCTCCAGGCTGGGAGAACGGTGGCTCCCTTGGAGCTGGGGCTTGTGCTGCTTCTGCCCACGTGACGCTTGCGCTGCCCAGCAGCTCCTTCGCCTTTGAGAGAGCGGCAGTTAAGACTTGTAGTGATGTTTAGATAATGTATTACATGAACATCACTTTAAGTCTGTGCTACTTCTCTCCTCATTCTTGTCGGCGGGAAGGACAGCCTTTGGGCAGAAGAAAATGAAGGAGAATCTTACATATCTCTGAGCAGGCAGCTCTCTGCTGTCCTGCCCAGGGAGGTGACCTGAGCTGTTTTACAGCTCAGGATAACAGACACCCCTATTTCTATGCTCACCACGGGAGTGATTTGTCCACCCAAGAGCTTAAGCAACTGCAAAACAGCACAGTATGAGCCCAAACCTGTGTCTTGCCATGACAGCCTTGTGGTGATAGAGTGCTTGTGTCAGAGCCCCTGTTCAGGGAGATATGTGACTTTCTTCCTCCTGGGCAAGTCACAGGCCTTGGGGAAAGGTGTCTGCAGCAAGAAACTGCCCCGTGATAATGTGGAGATGTGGGAAGGTGTTTCTTGCCCTGAGATGGTCCCGGACAGGCTTAACCTGTACGGGCAGGGGAAGGCGGCCTGGAAGGATAGAGCGTGCAGATGCCTTGTCCCCAGCAGAAGGCAGGGTCATGTCTTGACCTAAGCCCTACCTTGCAGAGAAGCGAGGCTCAGGCTGGATCAGCAGGGCCCTGCATCACGGCCGAAGGGCATGGGCAGTGCTGTGGAGGTGCAGGGAAAACCTGATGAGATGAGCATTGCAGCCAGTGTGGATTTGCTGAGCACGGGGCTGATGAACACCAGCAGAGCTCTATACCAGGAATATGCTCAGTCCTGTGTTCCTGGTTCTCCCCTGCACCTACAAATATTTGAGAGGTGTCTGGCTCCTCTCTGGCATAGCAAAACCTGCAGGGGCTGTTTGACACGTCTGCCAGCCCAGTCCCCTCTGCCACTACTCCCACCCTGGCAGCAGGCAGTGGTCCTTCTCTCACAAAGAGTCGTAAGGGGCTCTGAGGGTCTGTTCTCTCCCTGGCTGGTGGAGGAGAAGGGGCTGGACAGAGCTGCTGTAGCAAAGTAGAGGTTTCACCTCATGCCTCATCTCGTGTGTCTGCCCTACAGGAGAATCTCAACAAGCTGATGACCAACCTGCGCTCTACTCAGCCCCACTTTGTCCGCTGCATCATCCCCAATGAGACAAAGACCCCAGGTATGCCTGGACTAAGACAGCACCCTGGCAGTTCCCTTGGGTGACTTTCACATGTGGGAGCTGGCAGGGAGTCTCGCATCCACCTTCTCCTCAAACCTTTTCTTGAAGCAGTGCTGCTGCTGCTGCTGACACATGGTCACTTCTCAGTGTAGAAACCCTTGTCACCAATGCCGGCCTCCTCTGCCAGGCTCCCACTGTGGCTGTGCATTCATGGTTATGCTGCCTCACACGTGTGTATAACAGCAGGCAGGGCCACCATCCAAGGCCCAGGCGCTCGTGCTAAGCACAGGCATACAGGACAGGTTGACAGCTGTGCTCAGAACCACGGGCTGTTTCCTGAGTTCAGGCCCATGCTGCAGCTCCGTTTCCCCTGTCCTCTTGGGCTGAGTGTCTTCTCCATCTCTGTCCTGACCCATAGGAGCCATGGATGCCTTCCTGGTGCTGCACCAGCTGCGGTGTAACGGTGTCCTTGAAGGTATCCGCATCTGCCGTAAGGGATTCCCCAACAGGATCCTCTACGCAGACTTCAAGCAACGGTAACTCCTGCTTCTCTCTTGCCCGGCAGTCATCACATATTCTGAGGGGAGACAGACTGCCCTGGCTCTGACCTGCTCCCCAGCTTGTGCAGGGCTGCTCTGAACCACCATGATACACCCAGGGCATGCACAGTTTGGGATAGCTTTTCTGCTGGCTCTGCAGTGCCAGATGTGGGTAGTTTGGTGCCAGATGTGACAAGACAGCAGGGCTGGTGATGTCTGAGATGCTGAATGCAGGGCTGGAGCAGGTGGATGGTGGCAAGCTCCAGGTCCTGCGTTCCTGGCTCGGATTTCTCTCTGCCTTTGGGGTCCTTACCATTCTCCAGGCTGGTCCCATCCACCCTGCTTGGCCTGGAGCTGACCAGGCATGGTGAGGCTGGTGGCCTCCTGCACGATATTACTTGTGTTCAGGGACTGAGACCTGGCAGGCTTCCCTGGTGTGAGCTCTGCAGAAAAGCCCATGCTGTGCCCTGTATATGCTCCTGATCCATATGTGGCTCCAGCCTATGCTGCACCGACGTGCTTCCAGGGGCAAGTGGCATGACTGGGATATAGAGATGGTGACAGAGCCATCAACTCTGTGCTGGAATCCTCTTGCATGTCCTCTTTCTGCTTTGTCCCTGCAGCTACCGTATCCTGAATCCAGCATCCATTCCAGACGACAAGTTTGTAGACAGCAGAAAGGCCACAGAGAAGCTGCTGAGCTCCCTGGATCTGGATCGCTCACAATATAAGTTTGGCCATACCAAGGTGAGACCAAGCAGCCGGTCTTTGGGAGGGAGACATTGCCCCTTCCATCTCCCTGTGCCCAGCTTGCTCTCTGCCTGGCCACAGCCCTGCTGAAGCGCTGTGCTCTGCGGGCTGGGTGTGTCCCTTGAAGGGATTAAGGAGGGCAGGGGAAGAAACAGTTTGGGAAGAAGCAGGTCTGATCAGGTCACTCCTGCCTGACCTCACACCACCGAGCACAGCAGCTCAGGGCAGGGAGCTCTGGTGCCCAGCTGTGCCAGTGTGGGTGCACCTCCAACCCGGGTGTGTGCAGCGTGTGTGCCCCTGCAGGGAGGGCACCTAAACCTGCAGTGTGGAGCCCTCACCGCTCTGGGCCCCACGTAGCCCAGGTCCTGTTGCCCCTGAGCCCTCCGTCCTCTCTGCTGTTGACTCTATTCTCACTCACTTGCCTGCAGGTGTTTTTCAAGGCTGGTTTGCTGGGCTTACTGGAAGAGATGCGAGATGAGCGTCTGGCCAAGATCCTGACCATGCTGCAGGCCAGAATCCGCGGGCACCTCATGCGCATTGAGTACCAAAAGATCATCAGCAGGAGGTAGAGTTGTGGGGGGGCGAGAAGCAGAACTTTGTGTGTTTCCCTTGTTCCTTCTGCACATTTCAGTGGGTTTGACCAGCTGTGCATGCCTGTGGCCCGCAGGGGTTGGGTAAGGCCCTGTCCTGAAGAGATGGAGGCAAACCTCTAAGAAATCTCGGGTGGGCCTGGTAGGGAGGGACAGTGTATCTGGGTGGGGAGAGGTTTTTCTTTCCACTGGAAGATACGGAGGGATCCAAAGCAAAGAGACCTGAAAGACAGGTCACACCACCTGTCCCACTAGGGCTATTATGGTGTGCAGACAATGTGCCATTTGTTCAGTGTACTGCCATTTGTCCATCTAGTGAAGAATAAAGCCATATCCAGGCCTGAAAAAGCCAGGTCTCTGCTGAAGTCAGGATGGAACATGGGGAATCTACACCCATGGTGATGCTGTGCTTGTCTCCCTCCAGGGAAGCCCTCTATACCATCCAGTGGAACATCAGGGCCTTCAATGCCGTCAAGAACTGGTCCTGGATGAAGCTCTTCTTCAAGATCAAGCCTTTACTCAAGTCTGCTCAGACTGAGAAGGAAATGTCCAATCTGAAGGAGGAATTCCAGAAGCTGAAGGAGGCTCTGGAGAAGTCTGAGGCTAAGAGGAAGGAGCTGGAAGAGAAGCAGGTCTCCATGATCCAGGAGAAGAATGACCTGGCTCTCCAGCTGCAGGCGGTGAGTGCCTCACCCTCTGTCTGCAAGTGTGAAGATAGTGCAGGGTCCATTGGTAAAGGAAGGAGCAGAGCATGCTAGATCTGTTCTCAGACCCCTCATTGCCACAATCTGCTTGAAATGCAATGTTAGACTTGGTGCAAACCTGAAGCAGTGTTACAGGCTTGCCATGTCAGGGCTGCCGTGGGCATTCATGCTCCCCTGGCTCTGGAAAGGGAGGTCTGACAAGGAAGTGGGAGGGATGGTGATGTTTGGTCACCAAACTGTGGCTAATCTGCACCATTTCTGTGCCAGAAGTGTCAGTCCAGTGTTTCCCTCCTCTTAGCTCTTTGGCCCTGGGGAGTGTTTGTGGTTGTCCCATGACCCTTGAAAATGGGCAGTGATTGAAGCTGCCCTCTTTTTTTTTATTTTTTTTTTTAAACCTGAGCACCTTGGGCTTGCTCTGCCCCTTCAGTAAGGAGAGCTTCAGCCTGGACCAGGGTGGCATGGCTGAGAGCCTACTGGTCTGCTCTTGGGGCAGTAAATGAGCACTCCTGTGCCTATCACAGGAGCAAGACAACCTGGCAGATGCAGAGGAACGCTGTGACCTGCTGATCAAGTCCAAGATCCAGCTGGAAGCCAAGGTGAAAGAGCTGACAGAGCGTCTAGAGGATGAGGAGGAGATGAACTCAGACCTCACTGCCAAAAGACGAAAGCTGGAGGATGAGTGTGCAGAGCTGAAGAAGGACATTGATGACCTGGAGATCACGCTGGCCAAGGTGGAGAAGGAGAAGCATGCCACGGAGAACAAGGTAACTGGCTCTCCTGACAGAGTACAGCCTCACTGCCCTGCGGCCTCGGTGCTTGGGGGGCACTGGGAAAAGACGTCAGGGGTGGTGTCCTGCCTCATTGCACAAGGGTGGTGTGAGCGAACGGTTCTGTGCAAGGACAAGTGATTTGGGACACTGGCAAAGCACCTGGTGGAACCAGCCTGGCCAAGGGGAGAGGGGCTGGCTGCTGCTTGTGTTGGTCACAGACTCCTACCTTTCATGGGTCAGGTAGCTCTTGTAGATCTGCATCCTGTCTCTCTGAGATGATGTGCTCAATTTTTGACCTCACTGATCTAGGTTAAAAACCTGATTGAAGAGATGGCAGCTCTGGATGAGGTCATTGCCAAGCTGACGAAAGAGAAGAAAGCGCTGCAAGAGGCCCATCAGCAGGCCCTGGATGACCTGCAGGCTGAGGAAGATAAGGTCAACACGCTGACCAAAGCCAAGGCCAAACTGGAGCAGCAAGTGGATGATGTGAGTCACAAGCCAGTGACAGTGAAGTGAGAGAGGTCTGAGTCACATTTCCAGGAGACCCCAAAGGCTGTCCCTGAGTGGGATCTGGAGAGTGGGACGGTTATCAGATCCCCGTTTAACATGGCCAGTCCATGAATAATTACATGGACGTAACTACATTTAGTTCATGGGCTGAGGGAACGGGACTGATGACCAGCTAGGAAACAGCTCGGGCTCTGAGGGCTGAGTGAAGTTCCCACAGCAATAGACATAGGGAAGGCTGGGACTACAGAGGGTCCTTTCCCTCCCTATCCTGTCTCTCTTCATTCTCCAGCTGGAAAGCTCTCTTGAACAAGAAAAGAAAGTCCGCATGGACCTGGAAAGAGCAAAGAGGAAGCTTGAAGGAGACCTGAAGTTGACACAAGAGTCCATAATGGATCTAGAGAATGATAAACAGCAGCTGGAGGAGAAACTCAAAAAGTGAGCGTGTGCTGTCCTGAGCCGTGTGCTTACTCTGTCAGTCCACTTCTAGAGCAAATGGCTGTGTGACCTCTGCAGGGCCTGCTGGGATGTAGCTTTGAGCCCTGCTGGTGTGATCGGGCCAGGCAAAATGAGGGCTTGTTTTTTCTGGGCACTATGCAGAGATGCTGAGGAGCTTGTCAGCTGCACGGACTCTAATAGATCGCACAGACTCTAATAGATCAGGGAGCTGTAGACCTTCCCCTGCACATGGGGCTGGAGAGCAGAGACTTGCCTGGAAGGGACCCCAGCTACAAAATACAGACTTCATCCATCGTGTCCCGTTCTCCTTGGGGAACTGGAGAACAGCTCCTAGGGACCTCACAGGGCAAACCTCAGGGCCAGGTTGTCTGCCAGTTTGGCCATTCCAGCCCTCCTCAGAGCAGTCCAGGTGCTACTTCTTACCCCCACAGCCCCTTTCCTGTGTGGACCTGTTTCCCCTCTGAACCTGGGTGTTACAGTGCAGGGAACAACCGTCCAGATTGTTCAAGAGGGGCTTGGCAGGACAGTGTTTGTCTGACCAGAGGCTTTGCCTTCTTTCTCTACAGGAAAGACTTTGAAATGAGTCAGCTGAATTCAAGGATTGAAGACGGACAAGTGACTGAGGCCCAGCTGCAGAAGAAAATCAAGGAGCTCCAGGTATGGTGGGAAAAACTCTTCTCGCATCCCGGGAGTTCTAAATATCTATCAGTTGTAATATGCTAAGGCATCTGCCTGGCCAGTCCCTCTCTGAGCATAGGGGCGTCTCCTTGGCAGAAGAGTGATGAAAAAAGTTGGTGCTGTTAGCAGAGGCCAAGCCCTCTGCCCAAATGTGGTGGGATGAAAATTAAAGAATGAACTGTTGAGGTGAACGCTAGCACCAGCATGAGGAATAGCTTCTAGGACATAGTTCTCCATCCAGACTAGAACCTTAAACCCACTGCCCCAGCTCTGAAGATCCAAATCTAGTATGTTGGGCTTCTTTCTATCAGAGATGAGCTGCCAGATTCAGGCTGTTTGCATGGAGTTTCCTGTTGAAAAGAAGGTAGTATCAGCCTGGATCCTGATGGCGGGGTACAGAGGAGAGCAGGAGCTGTACAAAATGCTCTACCAGGGAGAGTCAGGCATGCCTGCCTCTGGGAATCCCAAAACAGCCCAAACATTTGCTCCAGACTGGTAGCTTATTGCTCCCTGGCATCTCAGAGGAGATGCTTTGCTCCATGGTGGAGAGCAAAGAGGCAGGATCTTCATGGGGTTCCTGCCTTGTTCTGTCTCTGCCAGGCCCGTATTGAGGAGCTGGAGGAGGAGCTGGAGGCTGAACGTGCTGCCAGAGCCAAGGTGGAGAAGCAGCGGGCAGAAGTGTCACGGGAGCTGGAGGAGCTGAGCGAGCGGCTGGAGGAGGCTGGTGGGGCAACGGCCACGCAGCTGGAGATGAACAAGAAGCGAGAAGCAGAATTCCTAAAGCTGCGGAGGGACCTGGAGGAGGCAACGCTGCAGCATGAGTCCACGGCGGCTGCCCTGCGGAAGAAGCACGCAGACAGCGTGGCCGAGCTGGGCGAGCAGATCGACAACCTGCAGCGCGTCAAGCAGAAGCTGGAGAAGGAGAAGAGCGAGATGAAGATGGAGGTGGATGACCTGTCATCCAACATTGAATACCTCACCAAGAACAAGGTAGGCACTGGTTGCATACAGGGCAGGGTCATCTCCTCTGGGAACATCAGTGCAACTGCCTGCAGTGTGCTCGGCACGGCCGCTTCCATGGGATGTTTCCTAGGTAGCTCTTTGCAATGGACAAGTCCCTCTTTTCTACTAGGTAGTTTGTCCCTGTGTCGCTCTGGCAGTGGTTGCAGGAGGCTTTGCTTGCCCTAGTCAAGTCTGGAGGATCTGGGGAGACAATTCCCAGGACACCAACTGCAGAGAGACACTTGTTAGCTCAGCAGAGAGCTCTGGCAGGCTTCTCCTCTCTGCCATGTGTGCCTGTGGGATCGGCTGAGCAGGGCAGCGAGGTCCCTGGGTGATGCTGTCGCTGAGGCCCTCCTGGGGTGATGGTGTTCTCTGTCTCGAGCTGGGTCTCACAAGGGCTTTGCTTGGTGCAGGCCAACGCCGAGAAGCTGTGCCGCACCTACGAGGACCAGCTGAGCGAGGCCAAGTCCAAGGTGGACGAGCTGCAGCGGCAGCTGACTGACGTGAGCACGCAGCGGGGCCGGCTGCAGACCGAGAATGGTGAGTGAGGACACGTGGCTGCCCTGGGGCTGGTCTTGCACTGGGCATCTGAGTGGGGGAGCTGTGCTTCACCTGGGCAGACTGTCCTGCTTCTCCCATGGACAAAACCGATGAGCAGGAGCTCCATCTGGAGTGGAGGGCAGTGGGATGTCCAGGCTGTGTCTCCACTAAAGCCTTGCAGAGGTGTGATATAGCTCGGCAAGGGAGAGAACCTCTAGCGGTGTCTGGGGGATGTGCTGTGATCTTGGACAGCAGAACAAGGGGTTTTCTGCCTGGTGTGCTTTGCCTCTAGCTGCTGACATGTTCCTCTGCCCATGGCCCCAGCTTGCCCGGGCTGGAATACAGCTGGGACTGCTGGAGGTCCCCATGTGGCTGAAGACTGCAGGCTCTGGGGAGTGTGGGCCAATACAAATCACAGCCTTTTGGCCCTAAAGTAGCGTGATCTTGGACAGCAGAACAAGGGGTTTTCTGCCTGGTGTGCTTTGCCTCTAGCTGCTGACATGTTCCTCTGCCCATGGCCCCAGCTTGCCCGGGCTGGAATACAGCTGGGACTGCTGGAGGTCCCCATGTGGCTGAAGACTGCAGGCTCTGGGGAGTGTGGGCCAATACAAATCACAGCCTTTTGGCCCTAAAGTAGCTGGGTTTGCTCTGTTTGAACCCAGGGGAGCTTAGTCGGCTGCTGGAGGAGAAGGAGTCCTTCATCAACCAGCTGAGCCGTGGCAAAACCTCATTCACACAAAACATTGAGGAACTGAAGAGGCAGCTGGAGGAAGAGACCAAGGTGAGGCTTCTAGGGCATGGCTGTTCTCTGAGGGACACAGACCTCAGGGAACAGTGTGTGTGTCCCACTGTAGGCGTGGCCCAGATTCTTGCACTGGGGAGGTGGGACATGCCCTGCACCCAGGAAACCCTAGGGCAGCTCTTAGCCTGGGAAAAACAAAAGGTCCACCCAAAGTGCCATGACTGGTGTCCTGGAGCCTGGGACCAGCTGCTCCTCTCATGAGCTTTCCCTTTCTCAGAGCAAGAACGCCCTGGCCCATGCCCTGCAAGCCTCTCGGCATGACTGTGACCTGCTGCGGGAGCAGTATGAGGAGGAGGTGGAGGCCAAGAGCGAGCTCCAGAGGAACTTGTCCAAGGCCAATGCCGAAGTGGCCCAGTGGAGAACCAAGTACGAGACAGATGATATCGCAAGGACAG
>NW_009706874.1:1106-2875 GCF_000703405.1 Apaloderma vittatum | reverse complement strand
CCTCCCCTCCTTCGAGCAGTGGCATGGGGTGACTCTTGGGCTGGGAGCACTCACCCCTCACTGCTGTTGGCAGGAAGAAGCTGGCGACCCGGCTGCAGGAGGCAGAGGAGGCCGTGGAAGCTGCTCACGCCAAGTGCTCCTCGCTGGAAAAGACCAAGCACCGGCTGCAGACAGAGATCGAGGACCTCTCAGTGGACCTGGAGCGTGCCAACTCGGCCTGCGCTGCCCTGGACAAGAAGCAGCGCAACTTCGACAGGATCCCGGCTGAGTGGGAGGCGGAAGAAGGACTGAGTGGAAGCAGAAGTATGAGGAGACCCAGGCAGAGCTGGAGGCATCGCAGAAGGAGTCACGCAGCCTGAGCACAGAGCTTTTCAAGCTCAAGAATGCCTATGAGGAGTCCCTGGACAATCTGGAGACCCTCAAGAGGGAGAACAAGAACCTGCAGGGTAGGACTAGGCTCAAGATCTCTGCCCGGACTCTCTGCCCAGGGTCCTGCTCTCATGGGCATCCTGGGGCTCCCCTGATCTCAGCCATGTGGTGGGATGGGGCTCCCTCACAGACAGGGAGCAGACCTCGCTGCTCAGCCAAGCCTGGCCCATCCCTTGAAGGGAAGGGCAGCCAGCACGTGTCCTGCCCTCTTGCTGGGGTCACTCTGGGCAGGCAGGCACCGTCACTTGGCTCCTCTTTGCCAATGGTGCAATGTTTGGCTGCCACGAGTGCCATGGCTGTGGTGTGGTGCTGGCTTGGGGGTGTTGTTCTTGGACAAGCAGGTCTCCAAGGGTCCTTAATGCCTCTCCCACAGCCTCTCCTTCACCCAGCTGGTAGGGGAGCACAATAGGGCCCAGAAATGTTCCAAACACAACCTTGACTGGTCCCCAGGGGGCTGGGGGACATCAGCTGAGCCTGAGCAGGAGGAGGGAAAGTCACCTGCATGGGGCTGGCCTCACAAACTTGTTCCTGACCAAATGCCCTTCCATTTCCAGAGGAAATTGCTGATCTGACTGACCAGATCAGTATGAGTGGCAAAACCATCCATGAGCTGGAGAAGCTGAAGAAAGCCCTGGAGAGTGAGAAGAGCGACATTCAGGCAGCTCTGGAGGAGGCTGAGGTGAGTCCTTCTTTCCCACTGCGGCCCGCCTGCCTCCAGGAGCCACTGGCCCACCCTGCAGCTCCGGGTGCTGCTGGATCCCCTCTGGAGCCACTTTCTCAAGGCTGCTGCTGTCTCTAGGGGGCCCTGGAGCATGAGGAAAGCAAGACCCTGCGCATCCAGCTGGAGCTGAACCAGATCAAGGCTGATGTGGACAGGAAGCTGGCGGAGAAGGACGAGGAGTTTGAAAACCTGAGGTGGGTGTGGAGAGGGGACAGGCTGGGCTGTGGTGGCAGGTGCAAAACTGGCGCTGAGACTCTGACTGGGCTGCTCTGGACTGGGTGTCCCCAGGCAGACGGGGCTGATGCAATCGTCTCTCCCACAGGCGCAACCACCAGCGTGCCATGGACTCCATGCAGGCCACGCTGGATGCAGAGGCCCGGGCCAAGAACGAGGCTGTCCGGCTGAGGAAGAAGATGGAGGGAGACCTGAATGAGATGGAGATCCAGCTGAGCCATGCCAACCGCCAGGCCGCGGAGTTCCAGAAACTGGTCCGCCAGCTCCAGGCCCAGATGAAGGTTGGACGGCCCTGGGTGGGATGGGCTCAGAGCTGTCCCTGCTGCCAGCCCCAGCACCCCACTGACCCCACACTGCCCGGCAGGATCTGCCAATCGAGTTGGAT
>NW_009706874.1:331-862 GCF_000703405.1 Apaloderma vittatum | reverse complement strand
CAGCGGGGCCACCCGCCGCAGTGAAGGGCCAGTCCCTGTGGCACTGCCCTGCTCTGTCTGCAGAACACGGGCTTGATCAACCAAAAGAAGAAGCTGGAGGCTGACATCTCACAGCTGAGCAGCGAGGTGGAGGACGCGGTCCAGGAGTGCCGCAACGCTGAGGAGAAGGCTAAGAAGGCTATCACGGATGTAAGAGCGTGGTGGGAATGGCCCTGTATAGTTCGACAAGGGTGGCCCGTACCCATGGGGCTGCTGGGTGGGAGGAGAAGGGAGGGTCTCGGAGCTTCTCCACTGAGTCTCAGTGTCTGGCAGTGCTGTCTGGCCTTGTGGTGATACCTCTCTGCTCTTGGCCTTGCAGGCTGCCATGATGGCAGAGGAGCTGAAGAAGGAGCAGGATACAAGCGCACACCTGGAGCGGATGAAGAAGAACATGGAGCAGACCATCAAGGACCTGCAGATGCGCCTGGACGAAGCCGAGCAGATTGCTCTCAAGGGAGGCAAGAAGCAGATCCAGAAGCTGGAGGCCAGGGT
>NW_009706874.1:0-312 GCF_000703405.1 Apaloderma vittatum | reverse complement strand
CCTGCTGGGACCACCTAGAAGTGTCCCATCCCTTTGGGGCCAGGCTCTGTTACAGGGGGACCATGGGCAGTGAGGGACAGTCCCCAAAGATATGCAACCCTGGGTCTGGCTCTGTGCCTCTGCTCAGGGTGGCTTAGCCTTGGCTGAGTTGGGAAAAGTGATTTGAACTTAGCTGGGGCTAGGGAGCAGGACGCTGGGCTGTCCTCTACCCCCTCCCCTCCCTCAACAGGTGAGGGAGCTGGAGGGAGAGCTGGATATGGAGCAGAAGAAGATGGCTGAAGCCCAGAAAGGCATTCGCAAGTACGAGCGGAG
>NW_009706873.1:1582-2271 GCF_000703405.1 Apaloderma vittatum | reverse complement strand
GTGGGACATGGGTTGATGGGACCTCAAGACCTCCCGTGGTGGGACGGAAGCAGGTGGGTCCCCACAATACTCTTCCAGGGGCAGCCCAGACATCCAGGACCCCAAAACTTCCCCTGGGAAGAACCTCGGTGTCCAGACCCCTGATCACCACCCAAGAGAGGACCCAGGTGTCCAGGTGACCCCCTACCACGGAGGTCCCAGGTGACAGGGTTACCTTGCTGAGCTGGGACATGACCTCCCAGAGGAGGGCGTGCAGGGTGGAGAGCTCGCGGCCCAGGTCGATGTAGCCCTCGAAGCTGGTGCTGTTGGTGAGGGTGTCCAGGTTGGAGATCTCATAGAGGAACTGCTGCATGCTGGTCCACTCCAGCTCCAGGAACTCGTTCATGAAGGCCATGTACTCCTCCTTGCTGCCAAACCTGCAGGCAGGTGCTCAGCAGGGACTGCGCTGGCCTCGCTGATGGCCATCGTCCCCCCGGCTTCTGTCCCACCAGCTTCCCATCACCTCTTCGCGAAGCCATGTCCGGCTTTGAGTCAACTCTGCTGTCTGTCTGTTCTCCATGCAGCCATCTGCCCACCAACTCATCCATCCATCCACCATCCATCCCTCCAACATCCATCCCTCCATCCATCCATCCTCCATCATCCATCCATCATCCATCATCCATCCTACATCCCTCATCCATCCATCC
>NW_009706873.1:892-1381 GCF_000703405.1 Apaloderma vittatum | reverse complement strand
ACCCCCCCCCCCATCCATCCATCCTCCATCCATCCATCATCCATCATCCATCCATCCATCCATCCATCTCCATCATCCATCATCCATCCATCATCCATCCATCATCCATCAATCCATCATCCATCCCTCCATCCCTCCATCATCCATCCCTCCATCCATCCATCCTCCATCCTTCTGCCCACCAAACTCATCCATCCATCTATCCACCCATCTTCTGTCCATCAACTCATCCTTCTTATCCACCTTCTGACCATCAGTTCATCCATCCAACTTCTTATCTATCTTCTGCCCATCCACCAACTCACTTGTTCATCTACTCTCCATCCACCCATGATTCCACCCACAGACCTACGGATCCAACACCCCTCCATCCCCCCAACCACCCTCCACCTCCCGCTCCCTGTCGGGTGCTCACTTGGTGAAGTTGGCCAGGTTCTGGATGACCTTGGCGATGAGGGTGAGGGTGCGGGCGGTCTGCTCGTCCGGGTA
>NW_009706873.1:272-652 GCF_000703405.1 Apaloderma vittatum | reverse complement strand
GCGAGTTGACCACCTTGCAGAGGGCGAGCTCGCAGCACATGCGGAGGTTGGCCTGGTGGTCAGCCAAGGTGGAGGCTGAGCACTTCATGGGGTCAACCTCACAGTTCTCCTCTGACTCGTACAGCGCCCGGATGAACTCGCCTAGGTGGGGGCGGGGATGTCAGAAGGGACAGGGAACCCCCGTGCTGTCCCGTGCCAGCCCCATGGGGACATTGGCCATGAGAAGGGACCACCCAACTGTCCCCTGGCCAAGCCAACAGGGATGTGGTCCTAAGAAGGGCCACCCAACCACCTCATGACCATAACAACGGGGCCACAGCCATGAGGAGGGACCACCCAACTATTCCATGGCGATGAGAAGGGACCACCCAACCATCCCA
>NW_009706873.1:0-212 GCF_000703405.1 Apaloderma vittatum | reverse complement strand
GGCCGTGACGGGGGCCCCAGTGCCGGTGGAGCTCACCGATGGCATCCTTGAGGTATTTCTGGCCGATGAGTTTCAGGTACTCCTCTATGGCTTTCGTGGCGAGGGTGTTTTCCCGGAAGATCAGGTGCTCCCGGTCCATGAAGCGATCCACCTCCGTCATGGCCATGTCCGACAGGAAGTCCTGCCCACGGCCGTCAGGGCGGCCCAGTGCC
>NW_009706872.1:44763-49831 GCF_000703405.1 Apaloderma vittatum | reverse complement strand
CACTGTCACTGTCAGTCCTATCAAGACCCCAACTCATACAACTACATATGATCTAACAGTTAAAATTCTAGACAAGTAAGATGCAAAGAATAAGAAAATAGTAATTTATGAACACATACCTATAATGGAATCCCTTCGAAACACATCTCTGTCAAAAATGTAAAACGACAGATGGCGAAAGGTCCGAGGAATTTCACAGTAAAAGTCTTCTCCATAGAAAGGGCTGGAAAAACAAAACAAAACAAAAATACACATAAACACACAAAAATAAATTAGCACTAGTATCCTGGAGGTGCCAGTGTGTTTATACTTCACACCTAGAACATTATTCTGGACTGTGACAACCCTTCCCATCCCATGAACACGTACGTTCAAGCACCGTTCTACTTTGACTCTTCCCAACTATCTTAAATGCCCACAGAACAAGATTTCTGGATAAGTAAAAAAAAGCAGAGACATCTTTTTATCCAGCAAACAAGTGTCCCTAAACAAAGGGGATAAAGACCACGTTATTTGTTAACATATATAGCCTTGAAGGGTGGAGAGAGGCCCCTGTTGTCACACTACACTTAGAATAGACCATTACACCAGAGATCACAGAAGCATATGCACAAATAGGACGAACAAAATATAGTGTGGTTCATGGCATATATGTATTCTATTTTATTTATTTTTTAAAGGATTTAGTTTATTTAAAATAAAAGAGCCACTGCCTCTTTTCTTGTCCTTTGCAAAATCATCTCTTCTTTAAAGTCATATTCAGTCAACTGATGGTAACCTGATAGCACTGCGTAACTGTTTAATCTTGCTTACTGGAATAGTATAGAACAAGGTCTTTTACAGGAAGACCAGAATTTAAATAAACAAACAAACAAACAAACAAATAAATAAATACTATTTCAGCATGAAAAGCTCTTTAGAGACTTAAGGGGTCTTCTTTGGATCCTACCCGTTCAAATGGAGGGGGAAAAAAATAAAATCTAAGACACTTAGTAGCAACCCTTTCAGTTTCTCTCTATCCAATCATATGGTTAAGGATTTACTCCTAAGGACTACAAGCATATATCAACATTATTTATTCACTGACAGGTATACCGTTTTACATAGACTTCTCATTCCAAGTCACTCATGCTTCAGTAAATCTAAATGAGTGGATACAATTTGAGTCATATGGACAAATACAGCAAGCACTGCAGATGTAAAATTAAAAATAAATCTAATTCCAATAGGCCAAATGCGAGTAAGTTTTTTTTCTTTCCCCTTTTAAACACAGACCTCCTTATTCTCCTGGCTAAGCACAGAAATGGAAGGCAGAATTGTGCTGTAGCTTTAATCATTATCAAAGGCTTTTTATGTTAGAATATTAGATACCTAAAAACTATTAATAGCTCCTTGTATTAACTTTAATTTTTTGAGCTTTTTGTCAGGAGAGGTCATTTCCTTGGCTTCTTTCAGGATGTATCACCCTGCACTTTTGCTTTCATTTCTGCCCCAGAACTGGCCCATTCCTTCAAGACCTAGCTGACAAATCCCACTCAAAACACACAGGCGCAGCAAATTAGCTAAGCCCTCTGTGTTTGCAGGGAATGTGCCACGTTAATTTCATCAAGTCCAGAGACATCACTCAGTATTCAGTAAGAACACTATTTAAGTCACTACTCCATCAGCCATGTAGAAGAAAACATACCGGATAAACAGTGAAGCCCGATGCGCACCCACAGGTTTAACTTCCCATTCCTTCAAACAAACGCATCCAGCCCTAAGTTAAGGAAACCAATATGAGCCTCACTCAGTCGTTCCTAATATGAAGGCAGGGGAGAAAACCTAACAGCTGGAAATGGCAACTGGTTTGACTCTTTGTCCCAACTACCCGCTCCACCAATTCAGCACTCTTGGTTGTGTCCTCTTTCCCCATTCTGCTCCAATAGGTTTTATTTTGAATCAATTGAGCAGCCATCACTTTAGGTGTAAAATATGCAAGTTCTTTGGTACAAGCAGCTTCTCTGAAGCTGGGAACTATACACCTGTCCCAGTAGGCATATTTCTGCCGGCAGCCTCCAGGGCTTCGCATCACTTGGTGAAAGTTTTCATGCACAGGCTCAACCCAAGGGGGCTACACAAATGCATAAGCATTGCCCAAATAGCTACTGCATTATACATGCAAAACATTTGCATCCTTCCGAGCTCTAATATTCTGTTCAGCCATAAAATTGTCCTTTCTGCTGGAAGAACATGACAGATGAATTTACTCACTAATGACCTCAGAATGAAATAATACTTAATGAACTGTGGATTATATACCCAATCCTCTATCAAGAACAGGAGGGGAGCTTCAGTATACTGGAAGTTTAAAGGCAATGTAACTACAAGTGAGACTATACTGAGCATACTTTAACTTAGCTCAGCTGATTCTGGGAGAATGAGCAGGAAAGAGACAACTGGGGCTTTTGGCAAGTCCCCTATTAATGCTCATCAGTGGTGGTAGTCGGGGGCAGAAGGTAACTAAGACCACACCACATGAGATTCAGAAAAGCAGAGCAGACAACAGGAAGCATCTAGTCCAATACATGGTATCAGAAAGAGCTTAACAGAAGAAATGCTATGAAGGCTGACTCAGCCACACAGGACCACATCTGGTCACTGCTTTTATGCACAAGGCTTATTATTTGCAGATACATTATTTGCAGCAGCTGCCAACAGAAGAAAAGCTTTTTTCTGCTCTTGGCTTTCCTCCACAGAGATCTTGTACCCCTTGGAGATTCACAGCCTCTCATCACTCAGGTAACACCCCTGAGGTCTACTGTGTAATTAATACAAGCAAGCAGATTTCCAACACAAGTGTACTCACTCTCTGCACCAGATATTAAGGCAGCAAAGTTTTAACAGTAAGGATTTTTACATCAAGACACATCCAATATCCCCCCAGCCCAATCTTCTGTAGCTCTGCAGAAACAATATCTTATTTTTGAAGAAGTCAAAGCAACCACACAAATGCTTCCAGCTTCCACTTAAACGTGTGCTTTTCCTCCATGTATCTCTTCAAAACACTACTCCCTTTGTCTCCCACCCAGACCTGAAGAGCAAGAGGTCGCAGCAGTCAAATCCCATGATTTATTTCCCAAGCTAACTTATCTTGAGTGTGAGCCCCAGGGCTCCAGAACAGTTTTTCCAAAAGAACAGCTAAATCCCTCCTTCAGCATCCCCTCTCTCCCAAAAGCCAGAATTAGTCTGTTGAGGCATCAGTGAGTACTTTTATTTTGACAGAGCAATTAACAAAAAGCAGCAGCATCTGCCTGCATAGCCCTGAGGAGCCTGACAAGATCCTCCAAAACAAATACTAGAACTAGCCTGGCTGAAAGCTCAGGAATCTTTCAGAACCAAGTGAGTTCAGATTTGACTTCCACGGTTTGATTTAAGCTCTGCTTGTAGATTAACCGATCCTATACTCAGGAGAAAATTTAATCATTCAAAAAGAAGGAAAATGAGGAAGGCTCCTTCCCCAGCCTCGAAGTGCAGGCTGCACATCAATATGGTCACAAGACAAACACCGTCATTATTTCAGCTTTTTCTGGACTTCAAACAAGCTATGCGTTATAACTGCTGCGGGCAGGATCTTGCAAGGACAGAGGCAGTGGATCTCCACTGTGAATGCAATTCAGTTCCTTCCAAGCTGAATACAAAAGCATTTCCAAATTCAGTTTCTTCAATAAAGGCTACTCAGTTTAGAACAGTTTTACTAATTTCTTTCCAGTTTTGCTATCGCAGTGATGAGTTTTGCTATCACAGCGATGAGAAGAGCGCAGGTACAAACTACTCTTTAGTTACAAAACTGGGCTCCCAAGTCACTGTGTCTCTTGTTTTCCTGATGAGATTACAAACGACAGAGAAAGACCTGTATCAATTTTAGATCTTTGGTCTAAACTTTCAGGCACACTAGGGTCTGGCTCTGTAGCCTTCTACTTTACGTATCCTCACTTCATATCCCTTCCTCATCTCCTTTCCAGCACACCTTGTTATGCTCTGAAGGAAGGAAGCTTTACCTCAGCAGTCCTTTTCTCAGGAAAAGGATGGGGCTCTCTTACTGCACAGCTTTTA
Source organism: Apaloderma vittatum (assembly GCF_000703405.1). Taxonomy (NCBI): domain Eukaryota; kingdom Metazoa; phylum Chordata; class Aves; order Trogoniformes; family Trogonidae; genus Apaloderma; species Apaloderma vittatum. The sequence goes on along the minus strand of NW_009706872.1, from coordinate 45,736 downwards.
TACAGCCTCTGCCACTGACACTAACAGACCTCAGGATACTTTCCCTAGGATGCTTCCACAGCTCTAATGACAGAAGAGACACACACATACAAAAAGAAAAAAAAAAAAACCCATTTAAAGCAAAAGCATAAAGAACAGTACAATGGTTTGACTATTCAGGCATACTCTCTCCTCACCTAAACCTTGTTTATTCTGAAAGCTGATGGAAGCAGCAATACCAGTAAATCAAAACAAAAAAACTCCCTCTAGGTACTGTTTCATTCACAGCTATCCAGCTTAGAGACCTTCCCATTTCAAAATATCTATTTCTGAATTTCTTCTAGTGTGTGTTTTGGCAATGGATACTTTCAAAAGGAGACAGGAAAGGGGAAGAGAAACAAATTACTTTGTAGATCGAATAGAATGAAAGCAAATAAGGAAGAGAATCCTCATTTCAAACACGATGAATGGCAACTTCTTCCATCAGAAGAGGTCCAAAATCTGTTCACTTCTACCTGTCTTACTGAACTCCAGGGGCACGCTTGCAACTTTAATTCCATCACTGCAAATAATATTAACAGAGAGGAAGAGACTTCATAAAAGTAAATCTCAGTGTAGAAACATTTCTTTAGTTTCAGGCTGTGTCGCAAAGCCTCATGCTTGTTTCTCAACACTTAGGAATCGCTAAAGCAGTTTTGTTTTTGTTTTGGCACCAGTACTTCAGTAGATGAAGTGAAAGAGTTGCATGATGAATAATAATGAAATCCCTCAAACCAGAATTCTTTGTGCATGGATTTTTTAACTGCTTTTGTGATTGAAAGTAAGTACTATTAACATGCCACAGACAACTCCACATCCTCTGACTATTTTAAAACGTTTAGAAATACTGGATTCATCCTGCTGCATGAACTGCAGACCAGAGTTCACATCCCCATGTGAGCAGGAAGCAAAATGAGTCTGGACAAAGGAGGACACTTGTTCGTTTCTCCTGCTA
>NW_009706872.1:0-44732 GCF_000703405.1 Apaloderma vittatum | reverse complement strand
TACTTGCTAGTAGAGCATTTCACCATTCTTCACACATTTCACACTATGCTTTGCAGCGTCTGTAAAGAGAGCAGGTTAGAGAAGAGAAGGTTTATTCAAAGCAGATACAGAAAGCCAATTAAAACCTGAATACACTTTACTCTCCTACTAGGCACAGAGCTACAAAACAATATGCAAGTAAGATGCCCTATAAAAGCCAAAGCTGTCAGATCTCACGGTAGCTTCCTTACACGATTTATTAAAAATACCTAGCATTATATTTGAAGCACAGATTTGGCAGAGGACACACAGCAGGAAGTATACAGCACAGAAGGCAACATCTAGATCTGAACACACCACTTAAGCCCACTTTAAGAGTGCAGGCAGCAGTCTTCCAGACACACACCAAGCCTAAGCAAGTTTTTCGTCATGTCACTGAGCAGAGACACCTGGATGGATAGCGCTGTGTTATAGCCACAATCACCCGTACTACACAGAGGAAAAAATAAAGCAGTGTTCATTTCCTCAAGCCTATGCTCAGAAGAGACAGACAGATGAGCTATAGTTATCATCCTCACTTGACAGTTGCTGGTTTGGCTCAGTGAGGCTTACAGGGATTATGATAAGTTTAAGCAGCAGCCATTTGGCCCCTAGTCACTTCCCAAAATATTCTGTAAGATGACACACACAAACAACAGAAGTCACGTTACAGCTGCATTTACTTTTTTTTTTTAATTACTCAAAGTAGCCTACAACACCAACAATCATTACTCACATGGGTGGCTTTTTGTGTGGATAAACGCTTTCATTCATAGACCCTGCTCTGGGTCTCAAGGCTCACTTCGTTCTCCTCCTTCCATTAAGTCTTGCTTCCCCTTCCTGGCGCCCTTCCCAGTTGTATTATACACAACCATACAGCTCCCACCTTCAATAATATCCCAGACCAGGCTGAAGTTGTACCCACACCCATCTTACTCCTTTCACTTAAAGGCTTGGGGTGTTTCAGAACTGAAGCCTACTGATAGTAGGAATTCAAGCCATGGTTAGATGTAGTCGAATGTGGAACACAGCAGGCTCTGAGGCAGGCAGCACACTGAGGAGTGAGTTGGGAGCATGCAGAAGTTGCAAAACATGCTACAGCATCCAGCTCAAGGCCTCTTTACTTAAGGCCTCCAGGCTGGGAAAAGCTGTTATTTCAAGAAGGTGAGCTGGCAATGTAAGAATATGGAAGTAGCTAATGGAACTAACTCAGCTACAACAGCTAATTTGGGCAACCTTCCAACTAAGGGAAACAACTTTGTGTTTAAAATTTGAGAAGTGGCCTGCATCCAAGATCCTATCAGAACATAAGAGAAGTTTAGCTGTGCAGCTGTGAACTCCAAACATAGGAAAAATAAAGGGTTTAAGCAAGCTTAGAATTAAAAAATAACAACATTAAATATGGCAGCAGAAAGTAGAAGTAGAGAAAGTTCTGAGAGCTATGGATTCAATTTGTTACCTGATCTAATATTAAAACAAAAACACAGCAACCTCTTGTTAAAGAGAACACAGGTTTAACTATGAATTTACAGCACATTTCACTATACACTCAGAAGCACAATGCAAACTTGTAGTTCTCATCGTTCTCACTATTACCTTCACTGGAGACTAGCCAAAAAAGAAAGAAAAAAAAAAACACACCAAAAAACACCATCCCAAAAAACCCATGGCTGGGGGTGGGGAAAGCGCCTCTGGCTTCATTTGCCATTTCATTCAGGCTTTGATCACTATGTTTAGCACGTGAAAAATTCCTCAGTGAAATAGTGGAGAACAAAATAATCACAGACTCAAGGCGCTTGGCTCATCTCTCTAAAGCACACACTCTCAGCCATTTGATTCTTAACGTACGACAGTTTTTGCATTTATTCATATCCTTGAAACAAATTTAGAGATGTCACATTCCTTCCATTCTTCACCTATGATTTGAGAAGCTGCCTTGATTTCCTGTTGCAGCTGACATTGCCCTTTAAGTGGATGGAAACATTTGATGCAAACAGCAAAGGCAAAGTCAGTCTTAACACCAACAAGCCAAGAAAGTTTATCCTCAGGGAAGATCCATAGCAAGGAACGAGTCCTGAATGATGGAGTCTGAAGTTTGAAGCTACTCATGGGGGATGCTGAGCAGCTGATTCAGCAAAGGATATTAATAGGCAAAATTCTTGTCAGACTGTCTACTTGCAATTCAGAACTAAAAGTTGTAGATTTAGTTTTTTCCTTTTAAAAAAGAAAAAAAATAAGAAAAAAGGACATAAAATACACGAGTCTCTTCATGTAAATCTCTGCTAGGTTATATGGAATGGCTCCAATTCTATTCAGTGCCTTTGTAGATGACGGTAATATAAATATTGAACAACAAATACAAAACAGAGAAGCGTAATAAATCCTAGTTCTAACTGACCTCTCCCTCCTATCTTATGACTTGCATGTGACCTTCTTAGAATTTACTAAAACCTTGTGCCAAGGAGTTTATAAAAACAGAGCTGCTTGAAGAGTTCAAGATTCTCTTCTTGGGAACCTGAAGAGCTTGCTCTGACCAACCCACGGGTTCACTGTGCTTGTCCAAATATCCCCAGAGAAGCTGGACGACTCTGAACTGCCCCACACAAACCACACTTTAGCCTTGCTTTGTGGTTTCATAGAAAGGCCTGCCCATGTTGTAACCCTTGACTTCTTTCAGTCAGATACTAACAAGTTATTGCCACAGCAGCCCTCAAAATCTCCCAGCACAAGGCAGCAGTGCCACCATCCAGCTCAACAGAAGCCAATAGAGGCTGGGTGGCAGGGATTACTTAAAGTTTTCAGTTGTAATTTATGAGTCACACCTGACTGCTGAACAGCAGAATTAAGGTTCACCATGCTGGCTGCTCTCAGATTTTGAGATGCAAACTTAGGTAAAGGGCATCAGGCTCACAGAGATTCTCTTCAGAGTGCTGGCAAGGGCACCGGGATGCGCTGGTTCAATTCTTAAGAGTTCTGAATGATTCACACTTTGTTATGAGGATACTGCTCTCAGTTGTCTTCTCATGCTCCTCTGCCAAAGCCTAATAAAATAAAAATCTGTTGCAGAAGATTAGGACAGGGCTCAGGGAGGCAGCTTCTTACACCGTCCCAGTATAAAACACAAGAGATCATGAGTCAGTCTGAAGGCTCTGCCATAGATATTCCAGGCAAGCCAGAACAGGTCATTCATCCAAGTCCCTCTGAGAAGGAAAGATAACTGTTTCCTCTCTCCCATGTGACAGCTCTATTTAAGCTACACATCAGGAGAAGGCCTGCCTGGAAAAATATACATTTCTCCAGTGCTTACCAGAAGCTTAATTAAACTCAACCATGTAAAAAGGGAAACAAAACAAAAAAAAAAAAAAAAAAAAAAAAAAAAAAAAAAAAAAAAGCTAGCAATCCTCAGATTCCCAACTGCAAGAGGCAGTGTTCCAGAATTTCTTGAATTGTGTTTTCATGCAGATAAAATCATTTGTCATTTTATGCAGGTGTGCTGGAAGAGATAGGCTTCTCCAGGACAAATCTGAATGAGGAGACACTGTTTCAGAGTCAGTACTGCTAGGGCTGCATATGAAACACCTTTCAACACAGATATTCGAAAAAGCATCTTACTTTTCATAGACCACAGGAAAATCATTTTTTGAGCTTACCGAAAAATGAGGGAATTACCAGTATGAATGAGAATACAGGCAGTTCTTAAAATGTATTTTATAGCAAGCCAATCCCATGATGGCAAGTAGAAGACAGAGCAGAGCCAGTGTGCTCCCCTTCAAACTCTAGTCAAAGGCTGTAGCACCCACTCCAATGCCAGCCACGCAGATTCAATTCAGGGCACGATTCAATTATTTTAGTCACAGCTTCACACCCCTGTTCCCATCTAACATCACATATCACAGCAGCAATACCTCAAAAGAAAGGGACTGAACACAAGCTTCACTGTTCTGTTGGCAAGTGCCTGGCAAAGAAACGCCCTACATGAAAGTAGGTATTTCTCTGCTGCATACAAATTACATGGGCCTTAGGGCACATAAGCCTCGAGTGCCCAATAATTCACGGTTACTCAATGGGTTGAATCAATTTACAAACAAGCATTAAAGAATTTAACGGCATGACTGGCTCCTCAGCTATGCGCTCATCTCAGAGTTTTACAAAAAAACAATAGATGACTGCAGTACAGTGTGAAATCATTTGAAAAATATCTTCCTCTGGAAGTCTATGCATTTGTTTTAACAGATGTAAACACAGTCATAAAAGATGAAGTAGCTGTTTGACTGTGCCTCAGTAAGAGCAATTCCTATTCACAGATTGGGAAGACATCCCAGTTTCACCATTCATGCTTTTCTTTCATGCCACAGAAAAGCAAGGACAGAGAAACACCTATGTGGATAAATGCCAAATTCCGTTGTTATCAGTGTCTCTAAGTGGGTATTCAGGGGACTGTGAAGAAGCAAGTATTCCAAAAATAGTACTTGCAAATAGAAGCTCACAGAGGGAGAATGCAGACTACCACTGAAGACAGGAATTCACTGGGAGAAGGAAAAAAAACCGACCAAGATCATATTTAGTCAACCCTTAGAACCTATTGAGAGCCTTCAGTAATAAAATATGGAAAACCAGAGGCAGTCTACTCCAAGGCTTCCTATCTTTAACAATAGGATGATCCTTCTTCACAATAAACCTTAGCCTAAAATTCCTGCCTCACTGCAATTTAAGTCCATTATTACTTGCAATACCCATACTGGACATATAAAGCAATTCCCTCCCTCTTAAGTTTTTTTGGAAGCAGGTTGTTTTGGTTCTTAATATATTTTTAGACAGTTATAGCTACTCTCATCTCTCTTCTCTAGGCTAAAAAAATCTCAGGCTTTTAACCTTTCCTCATAAATTATGTTTTCCAGACCTTTGATCATTATGTTACCCTCCTCTGAATTCACCTCAATTAATGAAAAGAACTTAGCCCACAGGAAACCAGTTCTGCACAGCCTCAGTGCATCTCTTCACATTTATAATGATATCCAAAGACAGAGGAAATTTTCCTACTGAAGGAATTACACTTGTTGCTTATTCCTACCTCTAAGAGTTTATTTTCTTAATAGAAAAATACTTGGATTAGTTCAAAGAAATTATTGTAACTGTTTTCATACAGTCCCACTTCCCACATTCCACTTCCCTGCAAAGCACTAAGGATCAATGCAGGAAAAAAAAAATCCCACTGTGCAACATCTCTTTGTGAGCAGGAAGGCTATGGTTGGTTGACCCAGGAATGAATTTACATGCGTTACAAATCTACATTTAGAGAAAACACTGGTTCAGGAATGGTGAATGTAATTTCTTTTAAGAACCAATAAACAAAACAAACAAAAACCCAAACGCACTAAACACCACCACAACAGAAAGCATACAGAACAGTCTGTACAGTACAAACAAGAAAGTGTTAGCATCACCATTCAAAAACATTCTAATGATGCTTAGCCAATCTAAATACTTAAAGAAACAAAAGCATCCATTACGGACCCCGGTACACCATATCAGAATATGAAGTGAGGAATAAAGACTTAAAGACGACAAAAAAGTTACAGGAGAGAACAATTAATGTGACTTCAGGGAATAAATGCCACTTCAAGCTACTCAGACTCACATTCTTAAATGTGTTAGGTACTTCTGAGGGGTTGGAGGTGAAGTCTAGAGCTACTTCCCAAAGTAAATTATTTGCAGGAACAAGACAAATAGCAAATTCTAAACTGTATTATTTTTTTTCTCTTTCCCCACTTTTTATCTTAAGATAAAAGTTACAAATCTGACTGTTCCTTGCTGCTACTTTCCCCTCAACTCCAAAAAAAAAAACCAACAAACAAACCCTCCCTTGCCAGAGTACACACACATGCCCAGCTTTGTTCCCTTTATTTTTTTGATGTTTGGGGATTTCCAGGAAAGAGTATTTTAACTTTTGCTACATGTTTCTTGTTTGGTTTTAGTCTACATTTGGTTTCTAGTCTCACAGGAAATGTCCAAGATAATCAGACAGGCATCTCATGTTCAAACCTCTCCTTTCAGCTGCAGCCTCATGACAGTAAAAAAAAAGAAGAAAAAAAATAATCCCTAACTCCACTTGTTAGCTAGACCAGTGCAAAATTCTATGTGTAGACAGATGGAAAATGGAGTTCAGTGCTCCCTTCTAAGTTGAGATCGAAAAGGCTTAGGAAAGTTTGAAGCAAATATAGCAGAGAGAAGAGCACTGGCTACACATTCTTAGGAAAATAGTTGATATGGCTTGCTTTGATGAAGACATTTTCTCATATAGACAGCAATCATGACATCAATAGTTCTACCACTAGTGTTCTTAAAACTGGAAGAATTACCATATTCATCCTCCCTCCTCCTCCTCAAGAAGTATCTTAGAAATATTAAACAAACGTAGTAAGCAGAGAATGAGAAGAGTTAACAGAACATATTTGTTACCATAATGACTTCTCCACTATTTTGGTCCTGAAAACCTCCTCCTGGTCCAGGTTTACAGTACAGTAGCAATCCCTCATCTTGTTTGGCCCCGGATATGTAGGAAGATTTTTGGCTTCGCCTAAAGACAAGAAAGAAAAAAATCCCAGAAGGATTACATATTAAACATTATCCATAAATTATTCAACTACTGCAGCACCAGCAATATGGCTAAAGCTAAGCATTATCTTGTATTTTTCTTCCTAAAAGTGAAGTCTCTGTTAAACTTAGCAACAGTCTTCTCTTTTCTAGGCAGCAACCCCTGACAGTCACTGAGTTTTAGAGCTCAACAGTTTGCTGCATCCCATTTATCACATGCATTTGGGTACATACTGCTTTCTTCCAAATTTGTGTTTAGGTTTTGATCAGTCCTCCCATAAGATACCAGGAACACAATACGACATGGTGACAAATATTTCCAACATTTTATCCGATTTATTTCCACTGCTTTTGTCCTGAAAGCATCACCAGACCACAGCAAATGAGGGCAGACACCCCCAGCTCCACTACACTCCACAGATGCGGAGATGGCAAACAGTCACTTAAGTTACAGCCAAAAGCCACAGCCTAACACCACAGCTTGGACTTCAAAGCACTTTGATGAGGTAATTAGCGCTTGTGAAGCTGTCCAAGATCCCTGCACACAGGTCCCATGCAAGTCATGAATATTCTCCGTAATAAACATTTGTTTCAAAACTGCAATAAGAAACATGTATGTATCCTATATTCAACAAAAACAACAAAAAAAGATACAAGATTGAGGAACTAAGAGTAACCAAGACACAAAAGTATGAAATAAATAAAGAATAAAATCACAGCTTTCCCCTCTACATATTCATTGATAATCAAGGCTAAGCACTAAATTTCCTTAGCAGACTGATAAAATCCAAACTCTCATAGACAAGAGACTGGGTAACTGTTCTCCATGGCTTTGCTAAAGCACCTTAGCACTACATGGACGAGTGATTTAACTCTAAAGACAAAACTTTCATGGAATGACTAAATGTAAGCCTACAATGCATGTGGTCTTATTTACCTTCACTCTTCCAGTATGCAGAGATTATTAGCACATGCCATAGGAATTAAATCATTCTCTCCTGGTAAAAACTCAAGGAATAAAAATAATAAGCAAGCAAATAAATAAAAATGCACAGACCAAGGGAACACAAGTTTTCTGCCGGTAGAGAAAGGAACTCTAAATGATAGTAACAAATATAACTTTTTATCAAATGTCTGCAGCTCAGTTTAAATGCATTTCACTAGACACATGCCTTCGCAGTCTCCAGCCCCCAAATAGCTTCATACTATTAACAGAATCATATTGCTTCTTTCAACCCCATCTTCAGTGAAGACATACTTCTTCCTCCCTGAGGATTTCTTCAGCAGTGCTCTGACACACGTGCATTTAAATACTGAAGACCCACAGCAAGGAAAGATTATGCCAACCTGCATCCTCAGCTCTAAAGGAAAGCACAAAGTGACTCAGAGCTCCACGTTTTCCTGCCCGTGTTCTTTCATACACAAGGCCAGCTCGCTCATGACATGCCCTTGGTAAAGTCACACATCTTCGCTTCTCGCACGTGGCCCATGTATGTGTGATTGTACACATGTATGTTTTCTAAAGCTACTCATAGGATATATGAAGAGGCATTAAAAAGGGACATGAAAATATTTTCTCAGATAGCAATGCCTCACTTGGGAGGACTTCAAAATAAGTTTGCTCTCTCAGCCCAGCTGATGCAACTTGAGAGCATTCTTCCCACTTCCTTCAGAGCTATGAGACAATGTATTAAAAAAAAAAGATGCCTTGACTGTAATTTGAAGGTGCGACTGGAACATCTGCTAGCCTGCCCAACGTGGCTCTAAATAAAGCTGAAGCGTTAGCAATAGTTTAACTGCAGCAGCTCGAGTCAAAAATATATTGAGGATTATTGATGGCTTGCTCAGCCTGCGTTGAAGTCTACTCTGCCGTAGTAAACTTTCAACTGTTACTTTTAGACTGAGTTCAAGTAAGTTACATATTCAACGTACTAGCTTCATGCAGACTGAGGTCTCCAACTTCATCTTCTTTCCCCAACTCCCGAGCATCCAAATTTCTCTTACCTATTCTCACATTAAAGTCATGTGAAACCAGCCTCTTTTCTGGATGACTGGGTAAAGTTCCCCAGAGAGAGAGCGTGCGTGTCAACAGGAAGAGTTTCAATAGCAGAACGATAAGGAAGTCTTCCTTTGGGGCTGCTAGGCTATTCTCATGGCTCTTCCAAGAGAACGGGACAAAACTTTTCAAGCTCAAAATTAAACCAAAAGAAAATATGCAGTTTCCCTTTTTTCTGTACTCTTTCCTCCTTCAACACAAACACACACACAAAACCAATTCTGGATTTTGTGATTTTGATTGTCAGTTTTCCAATGCATTTACTGAAGTGCTTAAAGTTAATATTTGGTCATCATGTCAGAACACTCTGTAAGGACCATATTTTGAAAATCCAGTTCTCCTCTTCGTTAAAAAACTTACTGTAGAAAAGCCCAAAACACACACCATTTAGCATTGCCAGAAAACGACTGCCTGCACAGTCTGTACAGCAAATTAAAGCTCAGGACCATCACAGTATTAGAAAGTGGGGCACAGAGGAAAGATAGAGGGAGAAGATATTTTACAGTAATTTCTTTCTTCAAACTGGAAAAAAGGCCCTGAAAAACCACTGAGACTGGAACAAGGCATTAATTGACCAACCCAATATATTAATCATGTTACTGACTTAAGCAGGAGCTTACAGTAAAAAAAAAAAAAAAAAAAAAAACAGTAAAAGAAAATACTGTTTCTTCCCAACGCTGGCAGTAGCCAATGGCTGTTCAGATTCCTCCAGCACTGAGCAGCTGAGAAAGAAAAATTTGTCAAGCTTTCAAGCATAGCTAAAGACTCAGCTCTCTAGCCAGACATTTTATGTCAACAAACGCGCTCTGTTAGAGCTTCAGTTGCTCTTTAGATTCCTCCAAGACAAAAACGTTCCCTCTATGGCACTGTTTTGCCACCTACAATGAAGCTGAGCAATTTGCTCAGTATTTTTTCGGATCTGCTGCTACTGAAATGAAAAAAAACCAAAGCCCAGAATACTTGATAAAGTCATGTACTATGTCCATATTCTCAACAACCAGAGCTGGTGAGATCATTTAATCTGGGCAAGAATTTCATTGTTTAACCTGTCTGTATAGAAGAGACATCTTCAACTGTATTTTCAAGAGGCAGCTCTTCTTCCCCCCCTACCCCCACTTCGTATTTGTAAAGTACCTGTAATGCTACAGAATTTAGAGAGGGTTTACAGACAAAAGGTCAACACACTCAAGTCTAAACTCAATTTTCCACTTCTGCTCAGAAGTGGCAGAATGTTTCTTAAGACATCTAAGACCATGACCATTTTAAATACACAAGCACTGTGTTTTGGAGCATAAGGCTTCCATTTGGAGTCATAGTGACACAATGATGAGTTTGAGCTTGCAATAGATTTTCTCTATATCCCTGCATTTCTAGTATACACAGGTCCTAATTTAACTGTGTGATGCACTCAACTTAGCACGAAGTACTTAAACCTAGCAAAAGCGATTTTAGCTATGGAAAAGTTATCATTGGGTATTTTGGACAACTCTTAATAAATAGACTACACAATTCCAAATACCTCACTGGCTTGCTATCTTCTCCCCATGAATACTGAGTTACTAGTTTAAAAATGGAATACTGCAGCAGTGCAGATAGCTTTGCTTGAGCTAGGCACAGGAAACACAAACAGTCTGAAAAAAGAGGAAGGAAAAGCTCAAAACTGTATTCATCTCCTTTGTTCCTTCCAATGTTACACACTGCTGCCCTGCTAAGACACTGGCACCAAAAAGGAAGCAAGAAAAAAGGGCTCTCCTGACTGTATGGCAGAGAAGAGCCCTGCTGATGCTTGGGAGCATAACCGGCAAAAGCAAGAAAAACTTTGAAAATATTTCTGGATATAAACAAATACATATGGACATGTACACATTTCCATAAGATTTTGTTACCTTGAAATTTTTGAGGCATCTAGTATTTTTAATTGAATTAAAGATACTTCACATTGTGTCATCTTTGCTTGTAAGATATTTTGCCAGGTGCAACTTTCTGAAGAGCAGAGTATGCACTTACTTGGAACAAAAGCTGCTGCTCCTGTGCTTTTAAGCATTGGGTCAGCAGCACACATCTGCCAATCTGAGTGCATTAAGGCAGACTTTGCAATGAGTCAAGAAAATAAACTTGCTGTCTTCTAGCAGCAAGATATTTGATTTTATGAAGATAGCACAAGAGAATCATTTCCCAAGCTATTTCAGAAAAACAACCAGTCAACCAAAAATCTACCTCCTAAAAATAAACCAAATAAAAGCAAGTAAGCTTTCAGTGTTGCAGCATTTGACTTCAGGGAGCAAGCTGAACAACTCAAATACAGAAACTGAATACCTAAAATCTGAAAAGGGCAACATATCCAAACCAACAACAATCCACTTTGTATCTGCCACATTCAGGAAAACAGTCTCCAAAAAAGCTCATAGGCAGCCACATCAAGAACAAAACCAGCAGCAACTTACGTCAAGAATGAAAAGCTTCTCCTGTTCTCCCTTAAGCTTTCTATACCAATAAAATTATTCCTTCAGCATCCATAGATCAAGCAAAACCAGAAAGGAAAGATATGTATACACTCAGAGCTACAATTCTCTATCACAGTTTATGCTTAAAAAATTCCTCACACACAAAACCCAGCATATATGTAAAATACCAAGATGTCAGCAAGTTTACAATCAACAGTTAACATTATTTGAACTAAAACAGAAATATAGTACTGCTCAATTCTGGTTAAAGCACACCTAATTACCTAGAAGTACATTAACTTTTGTGTTTATATATGAATTCAAACTGCACAGACACAGTTGCACTAATGTTGACAAAAACGGTTCAATTTTTTGCAAGGTGTGGTTTTTGAGGGTAAGGTGGGCATAAGGCAAGGAGTATGACTCTTAACACCTCAAGAGGGATATACTGAAAAAATAATCCCTTTTAATATTAAAATGGTCATAGTTAGAAAGCTTGTATTCATATCAGAAATCAATTTTGTTACTAAACAGTGTGAAAATTACATGAAATTAACATAATGTTTGAAAGCAGAATTGCAGTTACATTTGTATATAATTCCTACGTGTAGACATACTACGTATAACTCTCAGAGCACAAAGTTTCAATTAATCTTTGCCTTTCCATAAAGAATAAGCAATAAAAAAAAAAAATAAATGATGTTCCAAGAACCAGTGTACCCAGTACGTGACTATGGAGTAACGAAAGTAGCTTAGTATTCTTGTGCACTTTTGTAGTAATCTAAAAACAATAAATGCTTTTTAGGCAATATATGCCAAGTGTCAAAAATGTTCTCTCCCCTCCACCTATGTATGTAGGTCATAGCAACTGAAAATAAAAGCACATGACATCCACAAATATCTAATAAAGAAAAGTGATACATTAAAAGACAAAAAACGGATTTGTTTAAAACAGATGTGGCTAGAAACACTATTCGTCCAACATTCTCTCTTTGCTTTAATCATGTGTATTTACGTGTGCATACACACACACTTTGCTCTCATGGAGAGACAGATTGCATGAGATTTCTAAACCAGGTCAAAAATAGCCATCTGTGAACAGATTTTCATGATCTGGAAAATGAGATTTTTAGATGACCTGTTCTTAATCTAAGCCCTTGCCTGCCAGCCTCTTTCCACGTGAAACGACCATCACATTGGAAGACTCGGGGAACGCATTTCCTCAACAAAACAATACTGATGACCTGGGCCCCCAGCAACAACCCCAGAGCAACTTTATATCAGAGCCAGTAAACACAGCTCACTACACCAATTACAAATTTTTAGACGGCAGCCTCATGTGGAAACCCTCTTGCCTTAGGGGCAATAGGCTGCACCGACCCCAAATCCTTTGGCACTAAACTGAAGACCACCACCAGCACAGACCTCTGTGCAAAAACTACTTGTACCTACTTAGACCTACTACTTCCAGTGGTGTTGTGTTGCCTTCACAGTCCAGCAACAGGGACATTTGGCACCTGTTAAAATCTTAGAATCAAAGCAGGGTTTGAGTCAGAAAGGGACCTTAAAGACCATCTACTTCCAACCCCACTGCCATGGGCAGGGACACCTCCCACTAGACCAGGTTGATCAAAACCCCATCCAGCCTGGCCTTGGACACTTGACCAGTACACGTGGTGCTATATTGCTACACTACCAATGCCTTCCCCTCACAGGATTCAACTTGTTCAATACTGCTTAGGAACCTTCATATAGATCTTCCTCTGATCTCAAACCTGTTCCAAGACAGTAAATGAAAGGCTTTCCTATCAGCTGTAACAACAGACAAGCCTAATCAGTTACAGCCCCCATGGTGGACAGGCTCAGACCTATCACTTAAAATGGCTAGTAGCCAAATTGATTCTGCCCTCTACGTGTGTGATCAGATACCCCAATTCTCCTTTTGCAGTATCGAAGGTCCAATAAACCATCCAAATCTTGCCTTTGCTGTTGTGGGCATCACAGAAGCAGCTGAGGATATTTTCACTGGAGAGCAATGAGAAGCTGCAGGCTGACAGCTTCACTTTTCTTCTAAGAGGCAAGAAACACTGAGGAGGCTCAAAAGATCTTGTCATGATCTTAAGTACTTAAGTGCTTACAGCATAAGGGCTGTTAATCAAATCCCAGGGCTGGGAGGAAAGAGATCTATACAGCAAGTTCCATGAGAGCTGCTTGCAAAATTAAGATTTTAGTTTGTACAAGAAGAGAAGCATAATCCTCCTCAACTCATTAATGTAACTGGTTGCGTGCTACTTGCCAATATCGCGGTTTAAGAGCAGGAATCAGGTTACTCTGAAGATTTCCCTTAGGATGGTAACTTAATCCCACAAAATAATTTCTTTTTAAAAAGTGTACAGTCCAGCTTCTTTTTAACCAGACTGGAGCTATTTTGTGTAAAGGGATATTTTGGAGAGATCATTTTGAAGTAGGATATTGCCAAGAAAAAGGTGTTCTTGAGGAGTTTTCATTCCAACTCAGTTCTCCTGTGTCACTCCGGGGCTAGCATTCCAAGTTTCTTTGACGTGACTTTCTTGTATTGCTGCAAAAAATCTGATCTTGAGGTTTTTTTCTACCAGCTTCAGTAATGTAGGGACTACCTACAGGTTATTCCGTGCCTCTGAACTGTGACCTCATTTAGATGAGTGGCTTGTGTAGCTTTTCGTTGCCTTTTTGTTCTTGAGGTGAGGTTTTGGGGTTATTTTTTTCGTTTGGTTTTTGGTTGTGTTTGTCTTGGTTTTTTAAAGAGAAAATCAGCTTCCTAAGGTTATAAAAGACCTTCTCTCAGCAAAGTTTAAGCCACTGAACATCTGTTGTGGGAGGCCATGAGGGAGAGAATTTAGGCTGCACAAGGGGCCGAGTAGCTGAGAGGAAGTAACTTCAAACAGGCGATTCCACCATGGAGTTGCGCTGGGCAAGCAGCGAGCAATTTCAGCTATTTTTAGAAGAACAGTATGAGACAGGAAATACAGGCAAATGATTTACAACATTAAGCGAGACATGACCAAAATCCAACAATTCAACCACTCCCTTTTGAGAGTTTTTGTATTTTAGGATAATTTAGGATAGTTGCTCTATAGTAAGGAGTCTAGTCATTGCTAAAGAACAAAAAAGTAACATTCTCAGAAACATCAGCATAATCAAAAAGAAGTTTCTGTGAAAATAAGTATCTATTTTTACTGGCTTTCATTTATATTATTCACACACAAAACCAAAAGCTAGGTGATCAAAACTAAAAAAAAGAATTCTTTATCTCCACACGTCCTTTTTTTTTTTCCCCACTGTAGATCAAAAAGTTGTAGCTATGTGGAAAAAAACCACACAAGCAATGAAAAAGCAATTATGTCCTCTGTCTTCCAGGAGATTAATCACTTCTATCACAACAAGTGACACTAAAATCTTTAACAGTAATAAGTAAACTACAGATCTGCCAGAGGTTATGTTTTGCTTAAGTTTAAAAAGTAATAACAGATGAGTGATTACTGAATGTTGAAGCTTTACCGTCAATGTTAAGAAACCGTAACTGTTTCCTCCAATGATTCTTGCTTCACAATTACTTTTTTAGGAAGGTCTTCACTAACTAGTTTCATAGGATCAAGTTTATATCAAGTTCAGCTTTGCCTTTGGCCCCTCAGTGGTCAAAACTAAATAAAACCCAGCTATTGAGAAACAGAATGACTCAGAGTACAGCAGTTGAAACTCATCTTGAAAACCACCTAAGATTTAGGAATTAACTAAGCAAAGTGTCTTCCTTCATATTCAGAACACTCTTCCTATTACAACATGAATCATCATAAGGGAGTGAAAAAGGTTCTGAAACCTCCCCAGCTTGCTTTGCTTTACTCTTTCTTCAAAAACAATGAAAATCAGTACTTTCCTAGAAGATCAAATTAATTTTTCCATGAGAAGCTCCCAACTCAGAAAAACTCTCCTCCAAAAATGCAGTAATTAGCAGCTTCCCTTAAACCCAGTAACAGGCAAGACTAGAATGACTTCACATTTGATGTGGCCTTGATATTTCACTAATCCACATATTCCTCCTGTCTTCCTTCATACAGAAAAAGCACTGTATGTACTGAAGAACATTATAATAGTAAATTCTTTTTTAAAAAAGCATGATTGTAACAAGTTCTCAGACTATGTGCTTATGGTTTTTGAATGAAAACATTAAGGAAAATCATAATTTTCTAGCTGCAGTCTTAGGCAGCTGACAAATGCTATGTTGCAAACACGCCTCTGCACTGAACAGAATGCTCACATTGAGACATTCTCAAATGTTTTCAAAGGACAGAACTGTCTTCCCCATTCAATTATTAAGCATCCTTCAAGAAAAATGGGTATATTTTGGTATGACTTTATGAAAGTACCTTTTCTTCATAAATCAGAAGCAGCTAAAACCTCTCTCTAAAAACAAACTACGCCATCTCACCTTATAAGAACAACACATACGTCATTCAGCTAACCTCTCAGTATTTTCCAGTTCCAATTATCACCATTATTGTATAAACCCTATTTTTTTAAGCAACTAATGCTCTTCCTTGGATCTTGTAAGGGATATTCCTTCCCCCTCCCTTCCAGTTAGAGCTTGTTCAACAGCCTCTGTTGCTCAAGTGGTCCTTTAACAGAGTCAATAGCAGCCAGACTGCTCAGCTAGCAAGCTGAGCTATATCCATCCTCCCAAAGCACCTTTGCTGAGAAAAGGCAACCAAAGGTTTCTTCACAAGGAGAAAGAAGAGATGATGATGCTAGAGGAACACACTGATGGCCAGTGCTCAGCAAGTAAGTTTTAAGAACATCCTAAAATATTTTCAGACCTGTTGAGAGCAGAATAACAAAGGAACAGTTAGCTACTCTATGCGACACGAAAAAGCACTACTAAAGAAGTGAGGAAACAATTTTCATCCAGATACGCCACTTCATTCTGGAATGAGTGGAAACAAATACAAATGAAAACTTTTTTCATTTTCATACAAACTGACAAGTATTAAGCTTCTCTGCTCACAAGTTACAGTGTAATAGTAATATTTCTTCTTTCTCTATAGTGTCCATTCTTCACAGAGCTAATGTCCATGCAAGTCTAAAATGCATGCATATGAATAGACTTAAGTCTTTGAAAGTTTCTGAGTTGCAATCTGACAGTTTACCAGAGCTGTAAAATCCTACGCACAAATCTAGGGGAGCATATGGGACTAGACCAGTGTTGAGCTAAACAAACTACAAAAAAAAAAGAGATAAATCTCCCATTGGAGTTCTCGGTCTCCTGAGTGACGGCTGGAAAAAGAATCTTTCGGGTACATGAAGTTCACATGCACAAAAGAATACCTCAGCATTCACTTGTTCTTGCTTGACCTGAAGCCACAAGGTCAGGTCCCCACCTCACAGCATGCAAGCTGATGCACTTCAGCTGAGGCTTTAATTTAACACTCATCTCTGCACCAAAGAACTAACTGCCAAAATACAGGGTCATGTTGTCTTCCAGAAGAAGCCAATGCAGTAAATGAACTTCAGAAAAAACCAAACAAACAAAAAAAAAATACCCCACAGGTCTGTTTTATTTCAGTGATTACTCTTTGTCTTGGCTTAAGCCCACACAGCCGGCAACGAAGACCTACGCAGCCACTCACTCACTCACTCCTACCCCCTCCTTTTGGGGATGAGGAGGAGAAAATTCATCAAAAGGCTTGAGGATCAAGATTAAGGACAGGGAGGGTTCACTCGCCACTTATGGTCACAGGCAAAAAACAAAGGGAGACTTGGGGAAAACCCACCAACTTAAATTTAGACAACAGAACCACCACCAGTTTACCCATCAATTAGATCAGAGTAGGATAGTGAGAAAATAAATACAACCAGATCTTAAAAACACCCTCCCCCTAACCCTCCCTTCTTGCTGGCTACTTCTGAACCCTCCCGTCGTGCTGTCTACTGCTGCCCCGTGAGCAGTGCAGTGGGGCAGGGGATGGGGGTTGCAGTCTGTCCATTACACACTGTCCACACACTCCTGCCTCCTCAGGCAGAGGGCTCCGGACAGTCTTTCCCTGCTCCAACGTGGTGTCTCTCATGGGAAATAGTCCTTCTCAAACTCCTCCAACATGAGTCCTTCTCACACGGCCACGGTTATTCCTGAACTGCTCCAGCATGGGTCCCTCCCATGGGCTGCAATCCTCTCAGGGAGGGATTGCTCCAGCATGGGCTCTTCTCAGAGTCATGTTTCAGACACAGTCCTCTGCTCCAATCTGGGGTCCTCCATGGGCTGCTGCATCCCAAATCCTTCACCACCATTAATATCCTGGGGCTGCAGGGCCTCAGCATGCCATCTCGGCATGGGGCTCAGCGAAATCTCTGGTCTGGCGCACTTCTTCCTCACTGACCTTGGTGATCGCCTGGTTACTCCTCTCAAAAAACTCCCCACATAAACTTGCCCAACAGTGTTTCCCCTCTTAAATATATTGATAATCATCCCTGAAAGCATTCAAAAAATATGTAGATGTGACACTTCAGGACATGGTTTAGTGGTCATGGTAGTGTTGGGTGAACAGCTGTACTAGATGATCTTGGAGGTCTTTTCCAACTTTAATGATTCTGCAATCTACAGCTGCGCTGCCTGGCTCAGCCCTGGCCAGAGGCAGGTCCCACTGTTAGCTCTGGAAGCTTCACACAAGAGCCACCCCCATAGCCCCTCCCCTGCTCCCCAAAAAATACCACCAGACATAAACCAAACACACTCCTATAAAAATGGGAGCGAGATTCAAAAATAAAATTTGTTTGTAGGTACTCACCCAGAGGCTGAGCATTTTTTAAAACTGCCCATGATTTTTGGAAGCTGGGCATTCCCTACAAGCTACTCATCCACACCCACAGAGTTCAGCCAAAGCTGAACTTTTAATATGTCTGTGCAGACACTACATGCGTCTATCTCACACAGAATGAAAGTAAAACTAACAATCTCAACTAATGCTTGTAACAGTCTGGCATCTGTAAGAATCAGTTGAAAACTGGAGGACAAGACCACCACAAAAAGCTTCACAAATAAAACCAAACCAAAACACCAAAAACAACACACCATTGTTTGAACTTTCTACAGATAATCTCATTTTCCACCTCCCTGGTCTGCACCTCCACCTACCTGATGAGCATTTTCCTATCAAAACCCTTAACAACTTACAAGATGGAAAACAACACTGTTCAAAAGAGTCAGAATCAACATTAAACGTGGAACATTTGTTCATCTTTCCTTCTACTCAAGCTTTCATCTATGAACTATGACAGTGTTTATAACCATTTATTTCAGCAACTTCCAATCCTCCACCCTGTCATAACCCTGACTTGCTCTCAAGGCACAAACCAGACATTGCCATTCCACATTCTGCACAATTTAGGTGCCTGCATCAGCATCCAGTGTTCATGCAGACTATGTGTAAGAGGATTCAGGGAACAAACATTCAGAAAACCAGTTACAAGTTCTTCTCACTGTCCACTGACTAGCTAGGGAGCCTAGCCAGCTAACATCACGGCGCAGGTTAAGTTTGTACACAGCACGTATTTTCCCCACTCTCTTCCCATCTCACATTCTCAGCAAGGCGAGTGCTACTTCCAACGATGAACCATCACCCCTAAAATCTTCTAGTACCAAGACAAAGAATTTCAAGCACCTTTGTTACAACTTATTGCACAACAGGGTCCTTGAAGCTCCGCCATTTGTCCTGATGTTTGAAACCTCCATCAGATCTTGACTCCAAACATTTCCAGGTACAGATAATTCTGCAAGCAGAGTTTCTGCTCCAAATACTTCAAGTATGATTCAAGTATCACAATAAGATGACATCTGTTTTAATCACTGTCTTTATTAGCACTCTTTTTAAAACTTTTTGTATGTTTCAAAAAGTTCAAGGTGCAACCACCATTGCAATGTAGTTTTTGTTATTAACAGCATAATGAAAGAAGCCCAAGTTTAAGCTAGATTTAACTTCAGCACATTAAACTACTTTAAATTGACCTGTCCTACAGACAGTTCCTTGCTAGCTCCAATATGCTAATGCTGAATCCACTATGCTAATCTCCCTGGGACTCCAATAGTGTATCAGTTACCATGACTATAAAGCATTTTTCAATATAATGATGCTGCTGAACTCAAACAACAAGAAGAAGAGGGAGGGGAAGCAAGTAACTGGTAAGCAAAGCATCAATCTGCAGTACAACTTATTTTTTAAACAAGATTTCAAACACTGACTAATCAGATCGCCCTGAGAAGGGGAACATCACATGAATCTTGGCCTGAGGAACAAACCTAACCAAGAAAGAATGAGTCATTGTGGAGGCAACATGATGAGAACCAAATGCTAGATTATCCGACTTCAGTAACTACAGGAAGAGAAAAAAACATTTATTTCTTCACTCCACAGCACTGAGAATAGATAAGACAGGCACAACAGTGCAGACAAACGAGCAAGAAGCTGAGCACTTACTTATACGAGTGATCAAAACCACAGTTCGTATGTTAGTGTAGCTGTGTGCACCTAAAACATCACTGGAATAAGCAGCTGAGATTTTTGAAGATCTAGCCAAAATCACAATACACCCCTGTAATTTCTGTAAATGCTCATATGATTAAAATCTGTATTTTCAGGGAAATGTATAACTTTCCATGAAATGCCTGCAATCCAGCTGTTTTTTTATGCAAAGTATAAAGCAGAGTATTAAAGGAAAGTAGGTCACTTTCTGTTTTTTCTAAATTATGCAAAGCATTAATATAATGAAACTCAATTGATGTTAGTTTTCTTTTATTTTTCTAGTTTCAGTTTACAAGTTAGTCATATCAGCTGCAGAAAAAGGGATGAGGAAGACATATTGCCTGTAAAGCATTCTGAAAATGTTAAGAATTTTGTGTACTTACGACTAGTGACAAAGCAGAATTCATTTACCTATGCAGATGTGAGGGTATTCAAAAACAAAAACAAGGACAACTGGCAAACTGCTCTGAAATATATTCATAAAGTTTTATTTTTATAAACATGTTCAGTTCTGCAAATCTGTCTAAACGCAGCAGAAACTTGCTCTGACTTTGCTTTATTAAAGCATATTTAACAGGACTGGAGGTATAAAGGCACAGTATTCTCAAACAAACAGAAGGAAAAACAAAACAAAAATATGATGTTAATTAAGTCTCACACCGAAAAATTTTTTGAATCAAAGGTCCAACTTCACAGTCTTACAGATGACACAGCTAGGTAGGGACAGTGGTTTGTTTCAGTGACACACTGGCAGAGCAAGCACTGCAACCGAGCTTTTCCCTCAGCCCAACGACCAGTAAGGACAACACACCCAAGTAAATTTAAAGTCACAGCTTTGAATCCAGTTATACGCTGCAACTACTCAAGTCATCAAAAGCCAAAACTGTTCTCAGCAGTTTACAGAACACACTGAGCAGGCAAACAGTAATAACTTAGCCATACATGCATCAACTTAGTGTGCATTTTTCAGCATCCAACCAAAGTGATACAACAGATCAAGTTTATAAAATAAAAAGCAAGAAGTCCTTTCATATTTATTCAAAGGGTCAAGCAAACGTATTGCATGGCACGCAGCCAGTGTCAGTAAGTATCTACAGGACAAGCTACACCTGTGCAATATTCACTTCCCTTCAAGTAGTGCCCTGAAATGCTTGCTCAAATCCATGGCTCATAACAGAACAGCAGACTGGAGTGAGGGAACACTTCTGATCATCATGTGTAAAATGGAAGTTCATTTCTGGATTATATCACACACTTTCACTGACTGTAAGAAAGTTCCTCACTGACATTTACACTAGGCAGCTGCAAAACTTAAAAGCATGTAAATATGCAGGCCTATCCAAAGGCTATTTGTTGGATAAAAAGATGCCTGTTTTCACCTTTTAGGGTAGAACACAAGTTTCATACAGTAGGTGTGCATGAATCCACGTACATACTTTAGTCATGATTTTTAATGCTGGGGAATGTGGATGAATACAGCAGACGTCTGGCTACCAAAAGACAACCAATGCTTCTTTACAAAGGTCACCCAAGAAAGGAAAGTCATTCAGCTACAATTAACCCTTACTCATTTCCTGTATTTTCAAAAATGGTCCATTTGTTTTTCTCAGAATCATAGAATGGTTTGGATTGGAAGAGACCTTAAATATCATCTAGCTCCAACTCCCCTGCCATGGGCAGCGACTCCTCCCACCAGACCAGGGTGCTCCAAGCCCCATCCAGCCTGGCCTCGGACACTTCCAGGGAGGGAGCAGCCACAGCTTCTCTGGGCAACTGTTTCAGTGTCTCACTACCCTTACAGTGAAGAGCTTCTTCCCAATGTCTAACCTAAATCTAGTTTAAAGCCAATGCCCCTCATCCTATCGCTACACATCCTTGTAAACTGTCCCTCCCCAGCTTTCCTGTAGCCCCCTTCCGGTACTGAAAGACTGCTATAAGGTGTTCCCAGAGCCTTCTCTTCTCCAGGCTGAAGAGCACAACTCTCTCAGCCTGGCCTCACAGGAGAGGCACTCCAGCTCTCTGACCGTTTTCATGACCTTTCCCTGGACCTGCTCCAGCAGGTCCACATCCTTCTTGTGTGTCCTCCTTTTACAACGCAATACCACACAGCAGAGCTATTCTGTGCAAGAAGTTTGTGTTCCTGTGTAAGAAGTTAGCTCTTTCGGTTAAAGATTTGGAATTCCATCCTAGTTCTGCTGCAGACTCCATCTGTGATTGCACAAAAGTCAGACAGCTAACTGCTGGAGTTGAACTACCTCCCTTCTCTAGCATTTTATATTCAAGATGCAACTTCACATCCCTCAGAGGAAAGACCACACTGGAGTCTTGCATTACAGTATTTGCTAATGCAACTGCATGAGGTGTTGCAGAAACTCCGTTTGAGGACTAGCTACAGAGAAACGAGCAAAGCCAACCCAGCCTGACCAATGCGCCTTACACCAAAGGCCTCTCTTGCACAGCAAATACAGATCAACATCCCCTTGGTCTGGGAGGCCCCTTGACTACTTCAGTCACAGCACAAGTAGGGGAGGAAAACCAAACACGAGCCAAAATTTACTAACACAGAGTAGGAGAAGACAAAGCATCTGGTCCTTTTAATGAAAAGACATGGCAGACAACAGCTCCCAGTAACTGTGACAGGAAATATCTCACTGTTAGCAGTGTGTACTCACAGCAGCACTGTCACACACATAAAGAGAGAAAAAAATGGCTCCCAAAGGCTTTATTGTAGAAAGCACACCAATTCAGACATGAAAAAGGTATTAGAACAGTTGCAAAGCAACTGGCAAAAAAACACTTCATGACAGAAACTACTTTGATATGAAAGACATTCTTCATTGGAAGCTGCTGAGGTATACTGTACCAAAACAGAGGGGCAGAGGAACTCTTAGTGGTAAGAAGGTAGGCACAGGCAACAGAAAGGGAGAATAACGCAGACAGAAGCCCAAGAACAGTTTCTACCAATGTGTAAAGTCATCTCTATGTACCCAGAACTGTTACATTCCAAATAACCACTCCCCTGCTGCCAGCTATAGATTTATGAGATCTGAAGAAAGACACTACCTTCCCAGAAGATGAAATATTTGTGAATACAAATGTTTAAAATCTTCTGCACAGCAAAGCATCTGTTCTGACTTTTTGCACATCTTTTTAAATACTTGACTAGTGGGGGCTTATCCAAAGAAATTGCTTGTTTCTTATTTCCAACTCTAAACTGTTCTGAAATTAAAGTACTCCCATTGCAAATTCAGAAGTAAAACAGTGGATACAGTTGTAAGTGGGAAAACAAATCTGAGTTTGCTAATCAATCAAAAACACTGCCTACAAGGTAAGCAAAAATATCATTCGAAGAAATACCTACTTAGGTGACAACATTCTAAGTCACTGTTCCTAAGAGTTTTTATAGTCATTAATCAGAGCTTTTCTCCTCTGAAAGCCAGGTAAAACTACAAGTTTCTGTAGTAATATATTTTCATATAGGACATTCCTACAGAGTAAGACAGCAAACACTATTTAATAGCATGAAATTGGTAAGAAAGCTCAAAGGCAAGTATAACTAATGTTTAATATTAACTGAATTGCAAGTTAGTGTCTCTTACTTTCTTGAATTTCAACAGACTCATTCTCCTCCAAAAGATAAAAACATTAAGGGAGGGGGGATTAAGCAGGAAACAGAATTTCCTCACCTGTTTCAGTAACACTATAGCTTCACAGCCACTTAAAGCCAGCACGGGCCAGTTGCCTGCCTGTTGCCCACCTTCCCCCACATGGTGAAACGACACGTGTTCACGTGCTGCACAAATCCATTTTATGGAACACATCACGTCGGGCCAGAATGGATTTTGTGCAGCCGTTCACTCCAGCACAGCGGAGGTTCCCAAGAGATTCACACCACAGACATCTGCCTCCTTGCAACAGATGGGGCAGCAATGAGAGCGAGCAGGAAGATTTCGCAACCGAATGGATCCGAGGCTGCAGTTTCACAAGTACTCGGACTGCAGGCTCACTTTCCAAGGCTATTCTTTCTAGTGTTGTTCTATAATGCCATTGTCTAAAGACTCACTCAAAAGCAGCAAAGTCTCTGAGAAAAAGAAGCCACTCTACCCACAAAAAAATCCAATTCAGTCAGCCATTGCTCTTTCTGCAACTTTACTCCCTGACCACCACTTAATGCTCTCTGCCTGTTAGTCTCCTCCACTCACTTGACTGTTGAGCCTTACTTCAAATAAGTATTCATCCAGCAAAGTTTTCTCTTGAATTTAGACAGAAAACAGTGAAAAAAAGACAATCTATGTGAAACACTACTAAATCTTGTCCATTCTACAATGCCTGAGCTCAAATAAACCAACGTAAACTTGCTTTTTCAAGGCGTTCTCTGACAGTCGACTACATTTATCCTTTAATTTGGGCAAACAACCACTGTGACTGAAGCTTATATTGTACATCTCCTCTTCCATGAGGTGTCTCATTCATCTAGTGTGCCCATACCCTACTCACTGTCCATAACATCTATTCTCCATCTGAGAAATATTTTCCCCAAAATGCTATTTCCTGTAAGCTTCTTGGTGTATGTGCTGCATCTAATTCTGTACAACTGCACAGCATCAACCGAACGGGCTGTCACTGGCTCTCCACTTCCAATACTTTTCCCTGAGGTCAAATACCTCTACCTATTGCCTCCACTTGATCAGCAAACTCAGGTTTGATGTGGTGGGGCTAGGAGTTAGTTTTTACACCAGATTATAATGTTCAGTCAACTCCCCGGCTGCCTGCCCTCAAGGGGCAGAAGCAGCAGACAACAGCCCCTCTCTACAAGGCAATACACAGCTACAGCAGATCTCTTGAGCTATACTCAAATCCAGCTACGGAGGAGACAAACCTGAATCACTGCATGACCAAACAAACTAATCACAGTGGTTAAAAAAAAAAAAAAAAAAAAAAATCACACTTGCACATCTAGTCACTCTGATACACATGCAAGCTGAAGGTAAGTAGACCTATTAGACTTTATTAAACATACTGTCTTGAGATTACTCACAACAGCTGCTTCCTCTTCAAGCTAGAGGAAAACAGATGGCAACATAACAAGAGCTAGATAATTTTTAAAAATTAACGCTAAAATATGACACTTGTACAGGATGTCTTCCACTTATGCATCTCCAAATGGGATAGCAAAAAAAAAAAAAACCAAATGTTGTTTTGCTAGTAGAATATATAAGAGCTTGGTTGCATAATTAACATATTAAAAACAAGGGCAGAACAAAGAATATTTCAAATTGCACAGAAAAACTGCGGGTTGCGTAGAACACTAGATTACAAAGCTGTTGCCACAGATGCCCTACAAAAATACTCAGAAGATAGCTTATCTCCTCTGTCAAACACCTATAAAGCCTGACAATACCAAGGCAGCGCAATTACAGGTGTGGAAAATAGAAGTGTACTCTTTTAAATATTCATTAGCAACTTCAATCAAGATTCAGGGGGCAGAACATAGCAAGAAAAATATTTAAAGTCATACTAATTAACCCTGTGAAGATAACAAGGGGATTTTATTTGTGTCGGTCTAGCAACAACTGCAGTCCATCAACTGCATTTCATGAACATTCCATACACTTAAGACTAGAATTTAGGAAACTATAAATACATCACTATAACATTTTAAACATGGGTTGAGGGTGACCATGTATTATTGGAGCTACCGCATGTTGAAACAACTGTTAATAGTTTCCAAAAAATCCCACCAAAACAGTAGTATTTTTGGACAGACAGAAATGAATACTCAGCTGGTTGTTCCTTCTACAGGACAAATTTAGAGCAGAAGGAAAAATTTTGGACAGAAATAAAAGCTACACTTCTGACCACTCAGTTTAAAGAAACGAAGTTTGGGGTGAGTGAAGAATTTATCCATTTTTTCTGATACATTTAGGGCTGAAATGTGTTATATGCAGTAGATCCCTGAACTATCAGTCCAGATTTCAGGATCTACTAGTGTCTATTAGATTCACATTTAGAGTAGTGAAGAAAACAATACTACACTTCCTCATTTTTCTGGGCACACTATTTTCTGGAAGTGGCTACTCAGTTTGGTACACACTAAAGAACTTGCAAGGTGCATCTCTTTTACCCAGGCGGAATTTATTTATTTTAAAAACCAATGTAGTAGTCTCTGCCAATACAAAGATCTTTCCAAGTACCACCGAAGATCCACTGAGAAACGTTCACATTTACATTCTCCAGGTCCATTAACATGACAGGTACAAGCCTCCACCACCTATTCTATCAACATTTCTAAATAACTAGAAAATAACCAGAGCAGTTAGACACCAGCTTTACAGTGACAGCAAATTCGGTGCAAAAGAAAACTTACATTACGTGCGTGTGCCAACTGGCATTAGGTGCCAATATGCCCCAAAACTGCAGAGCTTGTGGTCAGGAAAGTATATAAACACAGTGAAATACTCTTGTGCATAATAATATATATAGCATATAATAATATACTACATATATATCATTATCCATATAATATACATTGGAAAATTATGTAATTATTACACATTATATATTTTATATTGTATACCCATACATTGTATAGAGATATATGAAAACCTTACACAACTTTCAAGCAGCTTTTAACTTTGAAACACTATCCATCTGGCATTTAAAAAATTTATTTTAATTTTTGGCAGTATTATTCTGCTGGGGATTTCTTGGTACAGCTTCATCCGAGTTACAGAATAATGTTTTTTTTCATCTACAAACATAATCAAACATCATACGATACTAACCATTAAACAGACCATAAGTACATCTGAAGTGTTTGCAGTAGTGAAATATTTTGGAGTACTAAAAACTCCAGCAGTAAAGAAAATTAAAAGGGGGGAAAAAAAAGAAAAGGAAAAAAAATTGTTTCCTGCCACATCATATCATCCTTCCGAGAAAGGGTAGAAGATTGGTTTTTGCAACTTGACCACCATGTTATTAAGTGTATCTGCGATCCGAAGCAAGACAGTGAAGCCTCAGATGTGATCATGTACCCTCTAGCTGTGACTGTATGAATCTACTTCCTCTATTTATGGAAAGTGGGTATTAAATTAACTCTTGCCTTGGCATTTATCATCCACAAGCTTCATTCTCAAATTCACGGGATATCCTCTGTCCAGCACAGTCTGCCACTCCAGTTAAGTTGTGTAACTCCTGCTGGCACAGCTAACCAAAGCTGACAGGTCTCCATATTGCGGAGGGAAAAAAAAAACCAAAAAAAAAAACAAACAAACCCACAAATCATTATTCTCTTATGAACGACAAAACTCAAGTAGTGTTGAGACTACCATTTCCCATTACCAGACTCACATCCAAACCTATTTAAATGGTACCTCTTCCATTAGTTTGGTCTCTTTTGTAAAGGCAAAGTAGATATAAACACAGATATCCAATATTTGTCTTTTAGATTAGAAGCTTTATTTCTAATCTTAAAGAGAGATTCTACCTTCTTTTCTTCAGGAATCAGAGGTAATAAATGCTGTCAGTCAAGTTTATATCCAAAATGAAAAAAAGAGATGCACATGTACAGCTGATAACTGCAAAATAACCACCTAAAATAAATCTGCCAAGGAATCCAATTTCACCACTGAGCTTTAACCAGTTACAATGTACTTGCAGGAACGAGGACACCCATTTAACAAGCAGCTTCCTTCCTCACCCCTTTGCTCCCCTGACAGATCTCCATTAAAAATTATTTATGACAATCACCCATATCATGTGGGTTATCTAAAAATAAAGTTCTCTCACTTGTTATCATTAAAGGCGTAAATTATCAACAGCTCAGACCCAGTGGAAGATGTCTACTGAATAGATAGTACAGCTCTGTGGTCTTCCCTGCAGGGAGGAAAAAGCCACTTAAAACAGATAAGCACATCCTTTCAACTTCTCTCCACTTCCACCTCCTTATTGTACCTTTCAGCTCAAACGAGTACCTAATCTAACCTAGACAGTGCCATAATCAGCATTGCCCTTCAGTAAATAGTGCACATAAAACCCCAGTACTAATAGCGAAGCCACACTATAAAGGAACATTCAATAACTTATTATGAACTTCTCATCAGCTCTCTCCACTTCTCAGCTTAGGGTGATCCTCTATCTCTTTCTCTACATGACAGCTGTGAAAACCTTTCCCCTGCCCCACAACTGCTGTCTCCTTAGATCTTTGCTTGATTCCTTGTCATCTCCCTGCTCTTACACGAGCAAGATACCCTGGAAACATACAGGAATGATTGCTGGCCTGCAGTAAGGAATTATTAAACTCAAATAGCACAAACTTTATATGGATCTTAAGATAAAAAGCTCTGAGTAACTTAAATATATCTGAGGCTTGTTCTGCACAATCATTAGTACTCTCTAGTATTTGCTGAAGTGAATTCTTCAACGGGATACACTCAGCCTATAATTCAAAATATTTTGCATGAGTTACCATTCACTTTTCAGACAAAAGAGATTAACGCTGGTAACTTCTAACTCTTTTAACCAGAGAGAATTAAAGAGGAAGACTGAGGCACCACATGCCTAGCTATAAAACCCCGGTCATTATTCTCCCTTCTGTGGAAGCTGCACATTGCAAGTACTGCTGTTATGAGACAGATCACCACCTTTCAGAGCAGCAGGAAACTCAAATGCAAACAGAACCCTTTCATCTCGAGTCCAGGTCTGCAGGGAGAACCACTAGTTGAGCTCTGAAGCTAATTTTTACACAACGCTTCTGCCTGCTGCAAAAACTCCTTCAAGTACAGCTCCCACAGAAATAGCACAAAGAATCCTTCTGGGGACAGGAGGAAGAGACAAGAGAGGAAACAAAGGAACATTACACTAATAGTTCTCTTCTGCTAATCAACAGAATAGTGCTGACGTGATGTAAGGGCGCGCTTGCCACAGCCTGACGAGAAGTAAGAATATGCACCAGAAACTTCACAAAAATCAGACATGGTTTTCAAACCACAGAAAAAGGGAAGAATATATCACTAAAAATGTCATAGAACGAGAGCAAGATATTAGCCAAAATACATGGATGAAAAAAGCAACAAAGCACAGTTGCAACGTGTTAAAGAGGCTTCAAGAGATTTTTCTTTCCATTCCAAAAGTCCAATTAGCAATCATTGCTGCATAGTGTAGCAACAGTTAGCTAACACCTACCACCTCCCACACACCTCTCCTTATCTACAAAGAGCTGTGGAAATACTCGCCTTCCAGTGTAAGTCACTGGTGACTTCAGGAATCACAGCGGGGGGGTTGGCTCCCTTGGCACACAGGATGCATCTTATTGCCACAGTTGGTGTTACAAAACACACAGCCCTATTGTCTGTTATTGCATCTGCATTTCCCCTTTTCACCCTGTAGGATTCCCACCACAAGCTCAGGAACTGGCGAAGATTTTATGAGATAAAGGCTAGCCCAAGCAAGATCTTACTGAAACACCAGCGGTGCCAGGGCCCTCAGCACAATCACTCCCCCACTCCTCAGGGGTCCAGATGCCTCGGCTCAAGGCGACACAGTGTGATACGGTGCAGCCATGTGAGCTTGTACCAGGCTGGCATGAGAAAAGCACTGGAGGAAGTCGCATTGGCCACCTCTCTCCACTTCAGAGCTGCATTCCAGCTCAGATCCTCAGCCTTGGACCTTGCCAGAGCTGGGCAGCAGGTTTGCTTTTGCCTAACCATTTGCCTTACCGATTCCGACTCCGAATTGCTAACTTAATTTCCTGGTGTTACCTTGGACCTACTCAACACTATAGACTTTTCTGGTGATCACCAGGCTCTTGGTTGACCCCGGTTAATATGATGGACCTGCTCTGCTCTTGTTCGGCTACCTCGGAACTCCCTGCTTTGTTGGCAAGATCACCACCCCGCCTGCTTTGCTGTCACACAGCTTTCAGCTTGCCCTTTACCAAATAATCCACTTTGTGCTCCATGACAAGTGGGATAGGATGGCCTCACAGCTTACCAGAACTGCATTAAATTCATCTTCTGTTCACTCAGTGTTGCTCTAAATATTAGTAAAACATCTCCCTGTATACACCAGCACGGCACTGGGAGTTCTGTTACGAAGGTCACAAGGACCACTGGAGTACTTAAGTAATCATTGCTATCCAGAGAAGGGCTAAGCAAAAGTTATATTTGAAACAAAAGTGGTCAGCAGCTAGCTTTTCAGAAAGGTAAGCAGCTAGAATACAAAATGTGATTTATTAAGGCTATGGCAGAATTCTCTACACTGTGTAGACTCCAAGCAACTCGCACAGAAGTTACTTGAACAAAACAGTGCTCTACACTAGGACCGGAACCTTTATGTGGCAGCACAGTGGTAAAAATTCCATTACTGCTAGCTCACGGAAAGGCAAAAACTGGTGTTAAAACCTGCAGAAGAACAGAAAGAGTGTTTTTTTGTGAATAAAGCTCTGCTGGGGAGGGAGAGGGGGAGGAGGGTACACAGGGGAAAGAAAAGGGAAAGCAACAATTTAGTACCAGTTTCTTAACAATAGCTTCCTCCTTTATTTCTCCACTCCAGACCCAAAGAGCCAGTAAAACTGTTTTCTGTCAATCTCTTCCTACTCCCCCTCAAGTGTTTCAACTAAAATATCAACTCAGGAGAAGTCAACTTATCCTGCAGACATCCAGATGTCAAAATTAGGTATTAGGTAGCCCTTGACTTTAGAATAGGAACTTGAACAATTAAAACAAAGTCCCCCCAGATTCCCAGAAAATAGAAAACAGCACCTTTTTTCTGATCCTTATGAGACCTATTTGCTCTGGTATTACATTTCATTTCCCCAGTACATGATATGCCAGGCACGACTTTCACTGCAAGTGCCCCACCGTGCCCAGGAGGCCACAGAAGGCGTTTGACTCGTCGTGCAGATTGACAAGAACAGGATCTTGAAAGGAAGGAAACAGAACTTGGCTGTGCAGAGAAATAGAATCCTGCTTGTCCTCCTCTGTCCGTTCCCCTAGCAGGGCTCTCTCATCACCCTGGGCATTGGTTTCCCAAAGGCAGTCGATTCCATCTCCATATGCAGCCTGGAGAGATGCCCACGATCCACCTGCCCTGTACGTCTCCGGAGGGGGAAGGCACATCATGAATGAAGCAAGCAGGAAGAAAGAAGGCTGCCACAGTGGAGTAAGAGTGCCCAATGTGCTATTCAGATTAGAGATCCTTGCCACTTCTATGGCATTGCTTTCCAGAAAAATCTAGAATTAGACTAAAATTAGCACCATGACTGGTAGACAGTGTTTTCCTACTCTGCCCCTCACTTCAGAGAGTCAGCCCTGCCTCAGAAAAGGCTGAAAGGTAACTCAAAGAATTCCATCATACGGTGATTTCAACGCAGTGAAAGAGCTCATCAGCAGCACTAGAGTAGGTTTTGAACCGAACACACATGCAGGAAGCCACATTTTCCACTACACGAAGAGAATACAGCATAACTACACATTACACAAGTACCACCCATCCTACAGACTGAAAGCAGCACAGTGTCTTCCTTTTATAAATAAATATGTATTCCTGTAGTGGTAGGAATCCTGTGTCCATGCTGGGATCATATCAAGGTTGCAGTGGACAGAATGGTAACGCTCAGCTTCAAGTGTTTGACTCTGGAAGCTATCAGTGCCTAGTGGATGCAAGGTACACAATGCAAGCCACCTAGATGCTGGTTCCAGCTGTCAGCAGCATGAATGAAGAAGTATGTCTGATACCGTAACATCACAGCCATGCAAGTAACCAGGCTGTCTTAACAGGCAGAACAGCAGCTGTGCATTTCAGTGAGTTTCCTAAATCAGGCTTTCAGATAATTAGTATAAAAACTCATTTATTATTAGGCAGTTAATAAGCTGGAAAAAAAAAAAAAAATCACACTCAAAAAGACTGTAACATGAACTAAGTGGGCCAGGTCAAACTTGTTGTCTAGTGCCTTAGAGGCTTGGGGTTGAAACATCCAATCTGGATTATTACAAGAAAACAAACCAACAACAACACAATTACACTGTCTACAGCCAAAACATAACTGCTGATATGATCCTAAAGCCTGGGCATAATTAAAGACCTTTTAGAGGCACCACTAATAGCACAAAAGACTTAATAGTACCACAGTATCCTCTTGAGTTATTTTTGATTTATAAAAGCCTCAACCTCCTTTCCTTTTTCCCCCAAAAAGCTCCCAATCATGGCCCTAAAACAGAATTCACATCACTCTCCATCCACAACTAAGTAAGTGCTGCACTCTTCAAAGAAATAATTAAGCATACTCTTGATAATAATATATTTTGGTCCAAGAATTTTACTTCAATATTTAAAAGAAAAAAAAAAATTTGGAATCCTGATTAAAATAAAAGCAACCAATTGGCTCAAAATGATGTTTTGCAGCTTTATATTGACATCACTTTCAGCCTATGCTGGCCTATTTTAGTGTTAATCTCATGTTCTCCAAAAAAAGCTATCATTCAACAAACAAAGTGCTGCAAAGCTAAATAAATAAATAAATAAATAAATCTAGCAGGCACTGGCTGGGCTATGGCTCATCCTTCCTACCCTCTGCAGCAATGAAGGCTCAGCACTCCAGCATAGCTGGACTCAGGTTTACCACAGGGGATGGCAAAGCAACAAAAACCTTGCCAGGGGCTACTGGCCAACACGAATAGACTGGTTCTCCTCTTCAAAGATGTCTGCAGCGGGTGAGCTGTGTGGCCCCTGCACGTGGTTTTCTAGATGTGCTGACCAGAAGACACTCTTTTCTCCCTGCCATTCCCAGCTTACTTTGCTATTCAAATTCTAACTTTGAGGGGAAACAACAGAAAGTAAAACACCAAAACAAAGGGTGCATCCATGTCCAAAACAATGACAAAAAGAAATATCAAAGAAACGCACATTAAGTCTGCCCTAGACCGAAATGTTCCATTGTGCTTTGGCTCTGTCCAAACGCAACCTGCACCAAGACAAATATCCCCACTTTTATCTCCCACCGCCTGACACCCTGGAAGGTACGTACACCACAAAATACATTAGAGTTTTTGTGACAATACCAACCACCGCCAAATGCCTTACCTGGGACACAACAGAACCACTGATATATCACCACTACTGCCTCCTCTAAAAGCACAAAGGGAACCAAACTCCCACCTTTAAAAGTCAAGTTACACGGTTCTGCCTTGTGAGTGACTCCATACCTCTGCTGGAAGTGGGTGAAAGCTCCGGTCTCACATGTTGGAGTTGCAGAGAGCAACATGGGATCAGGCCTAACCCCATACCCAGTATTTCCTCCAAGCAAGTCACCTCACAAGAAGAGTTTTTTTCTGACCACACTTGAAGTACTTAGATGACCCTACGCAGTACAAGAGGAGTCTTAGTATACCTACAGCCTGGCGCTAATTCACAGACATGTAAGCTCGTATTTGATGCTAAGCACTTCTTGGATAAGATATTCAGGAATGACTCCACTTCCTTCTGCATGGTCTGTTAAGCACAGTATTTGCTCCAACACAGTTCCCCATGCAGTGTGCACAGTACTGCTGAAATAGGGACCCCCTCTTATAAGCATTTGGCACTTGTGATTATTGCCAAAATCAAAACAGCCATAATACAGAAAAAAAAAATATATTAAAAGACACAGTACAACAATACTCAGGTAAGATTTCACGGGACTAGGAGAAAAATACACTTTCGATTCCAGAGATTCACTTTGCACAAGAAAGTAAAGTCCATATTCAAGAACAGTGACAGGCCAGTTCTACACTTCAATATGAGAAAGAGAAGAGGCAGAAACCGTTCCCCTGGCCTTAGTCAGGGATAGATTTCTGACCACTGACCACAGCCTCCTTTCTCCATGATTTCTAAAGTACTAATAATGGTCTATTCTACAGCAATTACCTGGAACGCCTGTCTTTAAGTATTGTACGCTGTTAGTGGGAACTCTCATGTTTGCACTGGTCAAGCAAAACCACTCGAGGGCTGCTGGGTGACAGTGTGCAGCAAAATTAACTACATGGAACAATCTACAAACACAAGGTAAGACCAACGTTTACAGAAACAGGAATGGTGTTGGTCAACTCCTACCTTACATCTGGGGCAAGAGATTCTAACAGGGTACAAATGTGGTTCTTCAGGCATCTTTAACAACATGACACTTGAATATTCTGCAACATCAGCCAAAGTCCCAAAAATCAAATAGCTGCAACACAGAATGCAACTCCAAATTGCCAGACGGGAATGGATCAGAGAGCAGTTGTAGAACTAGCTGATAGTTCCCTTCTGCTTATCTACTGGTACAAAAGTCAGAACTTAACCATTACGTTCATGGGGACAAAATGCAACTTTGCCTGATCTCAGAAAGTGAACTAGGCTAAAGTTAATGTCCGCAGTGCTGCAGGGAAACATGGTTTGATGGAAGACTCTAGGAGCTGATTTGGTCTAGGCTGCTGAGAATTTGCATAGAATAAGGCAAGGACCTTACTGACGGTCAACACAGGGCACAAAACTGACTGGGAGCACAGCTCCCTGCTGACTTGAGCACAGCAGGTGCAAGTTTTCTAGGACCTTTACTGCCTCCCTGAAACAGAGCACAATACAGCCTTAAAATAACAATTGTCACCTACAGAGCAAAGTAACTTTGGTTTTACAGTACTGCGCAGTGTGGCTGGGAGTAGCTGGGTTACTTTTATATAACCAAGAACCTTAAAAAAAGAGATCAGATGTGCTATTTTATACTGCACCCATGTGATCTGCTGAGAGACAGATTTCAGACAACTGCTGGAGTTTCACAGTTCTGCCACTATTTTTGCATACCTTGTGGGAAACAAGTAGCACTTCCCCTGGTTTCCTTATAATACATGGAACAAATGTTAGGTGCAACTACCCATATCTACAATTCTTTTACTGTAATCAATTATACAGTTTGTTAGGCACATCTGGAAAAAAAGAAAAAAAAAGTCAAAAGAAGATAAACAACTGGAGCCAGCAATCTGAAAATCTGATCTGCAGAGGAGTGACAGGTATCACAGCACCAGCATGCCTTACTCCTCTCTGCTAAACTGCATTAAAAGAGGCAGATTAAGATAACTATTTCCCAATACTAAGTTCCCTCTGAGAGCAAATGCTGCCATTTCAGAGGTATTTCACAATTGAAAAGTGGAAGGGAAGACAGTTAGCATATTATAAAGAGAAAAATAATGCTTATAACGCAAGCCCCATCTTCATAGCAGTTGCTTTGTGAAGAAGCGTTTGAACACATATTGTACCACTACAGATCTTTTATGACTACAAAAAGCATGTAGGGAGCAAAGCAACAATCTTGGAAGCAGCACTCGCAATTGGCAAATGACAACAACAGAACAGCCACTGAACTATGAAGAACTTCCATTTCTTCTGGAAAACTTGGGCCAGCCACTCAGATAAGGAAGTATTCATAATTTTTTTTTTTTTCAGACGTTCTATTCTTAGAACAAAACAGTCTTGAAAAAAATAAGAGCAAATCTGTTAAACCACTTCATCCTCTCTCTTTTTAGTGACTGTTCGGGATCTGCAACAATGCCATCCCAACCAGAAAATGCGACTTGAATATCGCTGGTTTGGAGAGGACAGATTCGTTTTGTTTCAGATGCACACAACTCTCACATTGTGTCATACTGTCAGAGATCAATTTTCCAAGGTTGTGTTCACGTGTTCTGTAGCAGTCACCAGCTTTTCAAACCAGAATCTAAAAGCAACTGCAGAATGTCACACCCTATGTCTACTGCAAAATAGATCTAATTTTCCATTACAAACTGGTGATTGTTCCTGGGCAGGGGGAGGAGGGGGAGAGAGAGAGGGGGAGACTAAGAAAGGGAGCTTTTATACTATCTACCAGATTTTTCTTCTCTTTCTACCACCCTCCTTCCTACAATTCTGCAAGCTGAACCACTGCCAGAAAAATCAACAAAACTATTTTTTACTGAAATAGCAAAACAAAACATCTGAGAAGTTTCATGATACAGTTCAATTACACTATTAAACAGAAGGAACATGTAACCACCTTTAAGAACTCACTAAATGCTTTAAAACACACATCTTGGAAGAAGATACCAAGAGAAACAGCTTTCAGAACGACACACTGTAGTACTGAATGGAACAGGAAATGAGGAACAAAGAAAGGAATTTCATAGATTCCAGATGTACTCTAACACCAGCTGGGAAATACAAGCACAAATCAACTAAAGCCTTGTAAAAGGCTACCACTAACTGTTTTCTTCTAGAGTTCTTGAACAAAAGTAAGTAGCTGTAAACAATTTGTAAATAGAAATATTTTTAGAAGAAATTGGAAACAGTAGTAAAAATAAACATCTCTCTTCTTTTTTTAAGGAGTTTAAATCCCAGCCACCAGCGCATCTGTTTTTTGGAGTTACTTTTTTAAGAACTCTGTAGAAGCAGCCATAACAGAAGCACAACTGTAAATAAAGTTGTCAGTTTTTCTATACTTGGAATATTAAAGCCGAATAAAACTTGAAAGCAAGGAAAATCAAAACCAGCAAAGTTGATTTATATTACATATCTTCTGTGTAACTGGAATTGAACAGGAGCTTCAATTTGTAAACAGCTAAAAAAAAGTTATCAGTCACTCAAAAACTTTGTTCCTACAGCTATAAATTAAAAAAATAACCACTCCACGTTAAAATCCTGGATACCTGATATTTGAACTTCTGCTCCCTGTGTAACACAATGTCTCCCACATTTTATGTTCTTTTTCTGGAACACAAACTCAGGGCTTTCAATGCAAACTTCTTTTGAATAGATTTTTGAGATCCTCAAGTAACAACTACAGTGACAAAGACAAATATGTTTCCTCCTAAGGTCACTGTATAAGATGAAAAGAACACTTAAGCATGCATCTTAGAGAACACAGACCTGCATTGATAGAAAACGCCCCCTCCTCCCATGATTGCAGAAATAGGCATTCTTCCCAACTTCAAGGCTTTTCATGAATTTGTGGTTCATCCACCCACTACCAGCTTATAAAAGCACGTTAATATTTATGCAAATTAAACACTGCATCAATTGCTACCTATTCACACCTACCAGTCATTCATAAATAAGTCAAACACTCTCCCTCTTGCCATCACATTGTACTACGATGCAGTCACACACCCCAGCAGAAAGGGAACAGTAAGATTCAGTTGTTGGGATAGTGAAGTGATATTTGTTTTCCCCCAGTGCTCCCTGAAAGCCAATAACAAGCAAACCCACAAGTCTTCAGTCCAGCAGAAAAAAGATAAGACTTTAAAGGTCTGCTATGAAAACTGAAGAGCAGAGCTCCTAACCAACCTTCCAAGTCAGACAAGTCAGATCGGGCCTTAAGTTGTCAATATTTGTGTTCTTTTGTCAACAGACCTCAAAAATACAGATACACTACACCCTCCCTTTCAGACAGAAAAGGGGTGGCGGGGCTCAAAGCCATCAAACTTTCTGCTGAATCTTTAGAGTGTTTTACACTTGGTAACGATCCATGAAAAATTCCAAGAAATGAAAATAGGGAAAAAAAAAAAAAATCCAGTTCTTCATAATTCTGAAGCTTTACATCTCATTTTGCAGAACTTTCACCCAGAAAGTCTTCTATAGGAGGAAAACAACATGTGAAGTTTCAGGGAAGTTGCTTTCCCTTGGTAGAGGTTAGGATAGAAGAGGAAGGAAGTTAAGATTTGTTTTGTTTTCATTCTAAAACAAAGCTTTTAGTTGGATCCTAAATTCAGTCATCAGTCCACTAAGCTAAAAAAAAAAAAATAATCGAACAGGCATTGCTAAAGAACAGATGCTTCACAAGGTTTATTAAACGTTGCTAAAATCAGAAAGTAAGAAAGAGATTCAGAATATGCAAGTCTAACCTGTTATTAACTCCAAGCATATTTCAAGCTTCTCTTTGGTTTAATCAGACACAGATAAACCTCCCGTACTACAAGGTTTAAAACCACAACATTAAGACTTACTAGTGTATATATTAACCATTAATATATGCCTTAGGTGACTTGCTCCCTAGATGCAGTAATAGTCTACCAGCACACATAAACATTCATTTCTCTTCTACGTATTTGGCTGAACACTTGTTGGTCTGAAATCACTATATGTAATAGAAGTGGCTGATATTTACACCTTTTATAGTATTCAGCAAAGATCACAATCTTCTGTCTTTATTCCAGGCTTCTTGCTCTCACACAGGGTAAGATTTATTCTCCAAGTTCACCAGTTTGCAGAGAATTTTCTCACAAGTGAATTGTCAGAACATGAGAGGTATTAAGTACTCCTTAACTGCAAGTGGATTTTGCCTCATCCTTTCCCCCATCCCCTCCAAGAGAAAAATTACTATACAAGCTACTCAAAGACTTAATTCAGCACTCGCAGAAGTGTAACTATTGGCTTCAACAGAATTATTCACAATTTACACTCCTGCAACAGAGATCAGTCCGTGGTCAGAGACTGAGAAAGGACAGAGGGAATAGCTGAAAGTCCTTTTGCAGTACAGAGTGTTTATCTGCTCTAAGAATTTTAATCTGATGTATACTTGGGTTTTTTTCTTTAATTGTATTTTCTATTCTTGCTGTAGGCAACATTCTTCAGGGCTTGCATGAGATGGTCTTCCTTAAATGGGAGTATTAGCACAATAAATGGCTTTGTATGATGACAGAGTGTTTAACAGCGTATCTGCACAAGTAGAAATCTTGCTGTGATGCAAGTTCTGTTTAAACATAAAACATTGTAATCAACATGGGGAGCCACAGCTTTAGAAGACAACAGGTGTGTGGTGAAGGAGCAGGGCAGCGTGCAAGTATTATCAATTAATACCAACTGAAACACCTGAACTTTCATAAGCAGCTAAGGCTCTTGAACCAGGTGCAAGATACAAGTAGTTCTCGGCTGGAAAGTCAGAGATATAGATAGAGCAGTTTGTCAAATTACCTCTTGGTGGTCTCATTGGAGTTTGAGCATTTTTTCCCCAGAACAGTGTATATGGGAGGCTAACAAACACAGCATCATCAAATAACCATGGAAGAAGAACGGACTGAAGAGCATAGAAAGGTTCAAGCAATCTCGTGATGCTGCCAGCACACAGACACGAAAGCAGAGGATGCACCTGCTGTCCCCTCCATCTGACTTCCCACACAAGCGCACTCCCAGTAAAGCTCCTGATATTTGTCCAGAGACAGCTCTGACATTCACTCAAGTGCACAGGTTCAGCTCCCTAAAATGAAAGAAAATTGAACTCAACAAGAGAAATAAGTTGCATCCTTTGGGCCTGCCTTGCAAATTGAACCGGCTAGTGGAGGAGCATCAGTCACCAGCCGGCGTGTTCAGTGTGGGAAGGCGTGAAGAGTGTTTCGTAGCTAGGAGCAAAGTGAGTTGGGAAGGGGAAAAGCAAGACCTGACATTTCAGCAGCAACAAGCTACTAATTTGGGTTAGCAGATCATGCTGCCATGCCTTGGGCTGCGCTGACAAGAAGAGAATCACAAAGCAGCGTGTGGAACGTGGAGAACAGCATCAAGCAGAACAGAAACATAAGAACACAGATAGAGAAGCTAATATTGGGATCAACCTAATCCAGTAACTTCAGAAATAGAAATTTGTTTTCAATCAATAATAACAAAAATAAAATCCCATGAAAAAAAACCATCAACTAGTCTGAAGAGTAACTCAATGCAATGAAAAGTTTTCAAAAGCATTTTCTGGAAAACTGCAGAGAGCAGCTACCCAGCACTTACATAATGTCCTCATGTAAGAGCATTTGGTACTTCGACCAGCAGATAATCACCTCAGTGAAGACAAGAAAACACTATTAGTTCTCATGAAAGAGATTAGAAAGCACTTTTTTTTTCAAATGTACTAATTCCAAAAGAGGACACAAAGCAAGTTTGCTTCCTGACAGCAGAGGCTCCGAGCAAACGCATTTTTAATGGTTTCACTCCTGCAAATTTAGCTCTACAGACTCTAAAACACAAGCCACATTGGCGTCCACTCTCATATATGAATAATTTGGTTTTTTTACTTAAAAGAAAGTTAAGTTATGGATAATTTGATGTCAGGCTGGCAGCTCCAAACACAAGCATCTTTCATTTCCTCAAAACTAAGTTCTCTGAAGCATTTTCCACTACACCTTAGTTGTCTTCTCTCAGTTGCAGAAACTATGCTTTGGTCTCCGTTTTTGCTCTAGCCACTGCTGTTTCTGATCATCCATGAACAGTTAGTGTTCCTCCTCCAGAAACAGCATTGGACCCAGATCGTTCCCATGCAGCACAGTGAACACAAGTTCGACAGAACACAAGCAGCACCAAATTTAGCAGAGCTTGAAATACTGAACCAGTGGTGAACAAACTGCATAATCTATTCTGCACTCTCCACAG
Organism: Apaloderma vittatum; assembly: GCF_000703405.1. NCBI lineage: Eukaryota > Metazoa > Chordata > Aves > Trogoniformes > Trogonidae > Apaloderma > Apaloderma vittatum. The sequence continues at coordinate 4,680 of NW_009706872.1, read as the reverse complement.
CCTGTCACATCAAGCCTTAAACAGCATTGCAGCCAATCGATAACAACGTGAAGTTGCTACTTTATTTCACCTACGTAACATCAGCTTAAGCTGTACTTGTTAACTTTATGTGCAGAAATGATCTTGAGAAGTCTTGAATATATTCAGGGCGAGATGCAAATAACTTTTCATTCTGTCTTTACTTGTTGGTCTTTGACACACTAGAAAAATCATTCTGTGTAAGAAACATCTTACATTTTCTAAATAGCCATTTTCTATTTTATATAGAGACATAGATAGATAGGTACCTGGGAAAATTTTTCTCATTTCTAAAAATATCTACTCCGCAACCTTATGCCCCATTTAAAGGGGGATAAATCCTTTTACAGTATTATGCAGTGAGCATATTTAGTTGTACTTACTTCTACAAGTAACCACTTAAGACATGGCACTAAATCCCAACAGATGACATTAAAAGGGACATCTCAAGGCAAAATGGATTTCCCCGATCAACCTCAGGATTATTAGACAAGGGAGGCCTTAAGTTTGTCAGAGACAAGATAGTCCCTCCTTAATCTTACAGAAATGCAGAGAGGCCTCTCTCAAACATTAATTCCATATCGAGTTTAATGATGGGAGGGCCGTAAATACTTTCTCTCGGCAATCAACCTGCTTAAACACTAGTACACTAGCACTTAAGCAAATACTCTGCCTGACTTCACCCGAGATTCTTTTTCCCAAAGAAAAATTCAATTGCTTTTGCAATGTTTTAAACTACATAGCTCTGTATGAATTAGTAAAGAAGACACAGCAAAATTAAGAGTCAGAGAGACCATCCAGTCTGCAGACAAACAAGCAGGCCAACTGGACCATCAAAACGTAAAGGAGGTGTTGGAGTTACCAGAAAAGGACAGGTTTACCCTTTGAATCGGGTAAGCTGTGAGTGGAGCACCAACCCACGTCAGGTAGCAGCCAACCTTTATCACAAAAATTGCAGTTTCGTGCTTCAGATCATGCTTAACACCAGGGAGAAACTACACTGCCAGAAGTCCCACACTTTAGATTGCGACTTCAACACCTGTAACCACAAAGCTCTTACTAAAGATGAGAGAGCTTTAGAAGTTTACGAATGTCTTAAAAAAAAAAAAACAATAAGCCCTCAAAGTGCACTAGTGGACTATTACAGCCTCTGAGATCCACAGAACAATGAGCAAATCCTCAATATACTACGGCCCCCAGTAGCCTCTTGATGTGCAATATCCTCTTGTCCCAATTACTATTTCAAAACTATGGGACAGTTTAACCTCTATAACAAATCCTGTTACAGTTAGAAAAACACCATTTTAGAGCAGAGCCTAATCCTCCTTGATACAAGAGTACTAGATTTCAGGGACATGGAAAGCTTGTTACTCTACAGTGAGAATTCACAAATGAGCTGTTTCTTTAGATTTTTCAAGTATAAAAAATTTCACAAAGTAAAATTTGGCAAAAAGTTCTCCCCTAGCCAGCACACAGCCTTCTACAGGAAAAATGCTGAACATGAGCTTTTATTTTTTTAACTGCAAGATTAACAGCTGTTGATATTTAAGAAGAAAAAAAAGGTAGTAATTACAAGTGCAGTGTATTTATTAAATATTATTAACAGTACAACACAAGTCGTGTTGTCAAGCAGAAGGATTCTCTTTGTAGTTTTTCCAGCCAATCATCACCCATAGGGCCTTATGTTGTTTCCTTTCAGGTTTTGAAACACTGACTCATGGAAATATCAGCACTGCACACTTCCTCAAAGTGGCAATCTTATAGGAAGTGTTTGTTTAGTCTTACATGACACATTGTTTTGTTTATGTATAAGGGATTCCGGTAAAAATAATTTTCAATTAAGGAAAAAAAGACAAGAGGACAACAGTTACAGTGATGAGAAGCCAAAATAAATCAATTTCAAACAGACATTTGAATAGTGCATTCATTAGCCCAGATACTACTTTTTTTCCTTTTTACTGTGTGTTACTTCCTTGCAACAGACACGAGCAGAAGTAGCCAGGCATAGAGTTATTTCAATTCAACAAACCACAAATGAAACCAGAAACTGGACAAAAGGTAGCCCAGTGACAATTCCTCTTTAACACTGCCACCCCATAAGGCCAGAGTTCGCATTGTTGTTCCACAACTTCAGCATCAGAAACAAGACATTTTCTGGAAGTGGAGCATCACTGGCAGTGAAAGCAAATGAGCAAACACAGGTTCCTAAGAAGCTCAAGGGTTCACATTTTCAACAGAAATAGATGGCTCAAAGAAATCAAAAGATACCAAAATCATCACTACTCACAATGGGGAAGCATTTAGGAGATCTGGGATATAACTACCCATCTCACTCTCAAAAGAATAAGTTACACCAGCAGTAGAAAATGTCTTCATTTACCTGCAGCTTCTTGAAAATACTAGACATTACACTAGGGCACTCACACAGCTCTAGACTACAGATGTTTTGCATGGCCTGAAGCCTGCAAACCGCATCGGGCTCTCTCTTAGGAAAGGCACGCCACCACGGGTGCCCCACTCAGATCTCCCAGTGGGTTTGCGCTGATTCTTTAAAGCATCAGTCCTGCATCCCATCAGGTTTACGCCGAGGCACACTTGTGTTATCAGTGCCTCCACTCGTGATTTGCCAGTGAAGGTGTTACAGAGAAAGCAGCATCTTACCAGATCAAGGACAAAACACCCCAAAGTCAGAGCATGGCCATGAAACAAGCTCCCAGAGAACAGATCTGACCATTTCTATAAGTCAAAGCAAATCAAGGTGGGAAATGACTTACCCCTTTACCCTCAAAAAATTCATCCCTTAACCCATCAAAAGATTCAAAGCCTCCTGTCACTGGAGCAGAAAGAAACTGACAAAATACTAGCAAATGGGAATTGCTAAAAGAACTCTACTCTTGCAAATAGTTGACGAAAGTGATTTCCCCCCAACGTTCACCATGTCCTTTCAAATCCACTCATAGGATTTCTGGCAGGGAGCCCACAAGCCTCCAGACACAATTTCTTCAGATTAGGACTGCTTTACAAGGCCTGTTAGATTAGAAATACCCCTTCACCCCCTTAGGGCAATACTACCACTTCTATTTTTACGACAAATCTCACAGAAGATAGTCGGCTACAGAAAGGTATTTATTTAACTTTCGAAAAGAAATTCCAGAAACTCATGCTCCTACTGCAAAGACTGATGAACGTACCTTCAGGTACTTTCTAGGGAGCAAGAGCAAAGAGCTCGCTTTTGTGAGTACCTATTATCGCCCTCTGCTGTACTATAGCAGAAAACCTGGGTGCAGCAGCGCTCAGGAAAGCGCCTGGTGTTATTCTTGCAGTTCATTGAGTAAAAGACCTTCTGCTTAGAAGGCAGAAGTAAAGCACCAGTGTATCAGTGATGCTCGCAGTTTTTCCTACTTACAGGCCACGCTATAGCAGGAATCCTTACTGCAATACTACACATTAATCAAACGCTTAAGATCTGATGAGGACTCTGATAACCAAAGTCAGCAGGAGGATTAACTTTAGTCCACGATTTAATGAGATTAATCTCAAGTCTTCTGCTGCTGTTACTACCTTCGATCTCTTCTAACACTCAAAGAAATTCCCACACTCTAGTGACATCAATCATTTAGGTACAATGACGTTACTGTATTCCTAAAAAAAAAAAACACACCTCAAAATCATCACCTTATATGTGAGACATTTTCTTACTCCTTTCACTAAACATCATCACATAGAAGCAGCCTGCAATGGCATCACTTGCACGATGTCCAGATTTCTCCCTTATGAAAAGACTTCACCCCCCTCCTTTTTAGAAAGAACCAGAAAACAAGTTTCTGACCATACTTCATAGTCTTGCTGAATCTATTTTCTGGATGTATAAAAGCACAAAGAATCAATGTAATTTTTAGTTTACATCATCCTAAGATTTACTTCTTAAAATCTGCTAAGATTAAACTACCTGCTAACAATTAATAAAGCAACGATCCCAGCGACGGTCTCTCTGAGATGCTAACGCCACCATCCAGTAAAGAGACGCAAACTTGAAGTTTCAGCTTCCTCTAACGTGACAACTGGTGGCTGCGAATTCGCTTCTACATGCGCGGATTTTTATTTTTTTTCTCCCCCCCAAGAGGAGATTTTTGGAGATCGCTAACACGAAGCTACACAAACTAAATGCCCCAGTACCCACCACTGCGAGTCCGAACGCTCAGCCTCCCCCTTGCCCCGCAGCTCCCCGGCCCCAACTCGGCCGGGGCGAATCGCTCCCTCCGCAACGCGGGTTTGACTCTCGTACGGAAACGAGGGATTTCCCTCCCGGCCAGCACGCTCAGAACTCGAACCAGGGAGAGTTTAATCTGCGCGCTGACATCTGTCGCTTACTTTCTAACAATGTGGTTTGGAACTTGATCAACAGCGAGAGCGAGGAGCGACTCTCCACAGGCGAGCCGGAGCAAGCCCTGCAGAAGCGGCGGCCTCTTTTTGCTCACCGGGGCGAGGGGTTGCGGCACCGCTCCCTTCCCACGGCCGCTGTCGCACTAGCTCGGCCGGTGGCACACTGCACCGAGATCCGCTGACCGCCTTCAAACTTTCTGCGCGTAGCGTAGCAACGGAAAAAAAAATTAATTTTTTTTTTTTAAATCGCGAAATCCCTCTGATAGCCTGCGCCGCCCT
>NW_009706871.1:0-15771 GCF_000703405.1 Apaloderma vittatum | reverse complement strand
CCTGACAATTCTATGATTCTATTATCTGTGTGCTAGTGGGACTGGTCGCTTTACTAAATCCACACTGCGCTAAGCATATCCAATATGTAGTAACAACACGCTGATGCTTGTGGAATGCTTTTCTCTTCCCAAACATAGTCCAATTGCAGTCTACATTTCTGACGCAATTAAAACCACTCAGTTCACAACCACAAATGTGAGTACCACATGTAAATATTCAGTCTTACACACACAAAAGGAAAAGAGTGACTTCCATATCACTAATTGTTCCAGATTAGGCTCATGCATGCTTCTAAACCAGACGTTAAGCAAAATAAAAGCTAGTGGCTTCCATATGAGTTCAACAGAAAAATGAAAACTACATGAGAGTGGGTCGGATCAATTTGCCATTCACATTCCTGAAAGTTAGTTTCTAACTTCTTATGCTTGTTTACAACATGCTGTTACAACCTACATGCTGCTTCTGTGTCTGGCATTGACCTTTTCAATGAGCATCTTTTAGGTGAAACTTGGGAGGAAAAAAAAAGCAAACAGACTAGTATTTCTCTCTGACATAAAGTAATTTTTTTCCTGGATAATTCTTGCGGTAGGCTAATTCTAGAAACAAACCAAAGCTATTATAAGTCAGGCTTTCTCTGAACATATTTTTAAGCCTTGAGACTTAAATAAATAAATTCCTCTAATTAGACATTTTCTTGCTTATATGAGCAATAATACCTTTTAATAAGGCTTTTTTTTTTTTACATTTCAACTTCATTTCCACTTATAAAAACAATTTTTTCCCCAATGTTTGCATTTTTATTATTTTAGTCATATGAAGTTTTTGCTGACCAAGAAACAAACTGTTCTCAAATTCAAAACATTTAAGTGTTGGAAATCAGTCATACAAAAGAAGTCAATCTTGAAATAAAAGCATGACTTCTCCTACCCTCACACCGGCATATGAATCAGCAGACACGGCTGTATTTCATGTGGTAACGTTTCTTCTATCCTTCCACTAATCTCATGCGGTTTCAGATGAGCGTATTGTAAAGCAGTACACAACAGGACATTTTAAATTGTGCCTATAGCAATCACGTCCATTTACTTCCTCTTCAAACTGCACTGATCCTCACATGGTTTGTTCCCCAGCCCTGTGTGTTCACCAGGAACAGCTTCTCTACAGTAACAAGTCCTGGAAAAATTCTTCTTCTAACTGGGAAACAGCTTTGTTTACATGACAAACCAGGACATGCCAGCCCTTCCTAAGAGCACCCTGACAAAAAAAGCCACAGAGGGTCTTGGTCACACATGAAGCCCCAGCAGCTATTGCAGGGTACAAGGGCTGAAAAAGCAACTACAGCTCCTGAAGACACCTAGGGCCAGGCTCTGCTGGTAGAACCTAATCCAGAAACACAGCATGGAGTCCCTGGCCTCCACTCGGAGCACCCAGAAATACCTTAGTTAACACCACCTAAATACCACTCTTTTGGTGTTTAAAGCAAAGCACGAGAGCAGCAGCTGCACTGATATCCCTCTACCCAGCAGCACGATAAAGAAGCTCACAATCGTTCAGCACAAGGAAGAGGGAGCTCTGATTTCAAGTGGGTCCAAGCTGAAACAGGCTAGGGAATTAAACTGCGTAATTGGAAAACATCACTCTCCATGGACAGTGCTATAGGAACTACAAACCACATGGAATATGCAATGTAGACGTAAAGCGAGAGTCAACTGTCAGTGCAGCTTAGTCACACACAGTTATGCAAAGTAGATGAAAAAAGCTTAATGTGAGGCAAGAAAAATAGTCTAAATGTTGTCAACTTTCTTCCAGTAACTGATATGACACTTTTTAAAATAGAAAATAGAATTTTTGCATGAAGAATTCCTTCAACAGCCTGATGTTGAAGCCATTGCCTTATAAAGCTTCACAGCAAATCTCATTAGGTAACAAATTGATTGGATGGCCTACCATCACCATATTAACTTGCAATACTGAGTGCCAGCAGTAACTTTACTGCTATAATATTTTAAAGGCCCACCATATTTCTTGTTAAATATATTCTCAGTAACTGTAAAATAAAAATCAGGAAGGAGGAATTAAACAAATTGGGTTTTTTTAATTAATTTAATCTAAAGTCGGTTAGGAAATAACTTCTCAAAAATAAAAACTAAATTATTTAGAGATTCTTAAAACAATTTTCTATTTATTTCAGCAACAAGGTAAGTTTAAGAGAACATACTGTTCCTCAGTTAAAATTAAATCAGCTTTTTCACTGCATAAGCATAAATATACATAAAAACAAAACAGGCATGAACAAAAAAAAATGCACTTTTTGAAATTACTAATTCTAGGAGATGTATAAGTTCAAAAAATTAAAACCTTTTTCTCTCATCAGAAATTCTAATATGAAACAATTACATGAGTGAGTTCACAGTGATTTTGTTGTTCCTGATTGAACTTGAGCAGTAAAAAAGACAACATACACATGTCAAGGACTGACTTTACTCCATAGGTGCAAACTTGGGAAAAAACTAGAGGTCGTTTATTTCTACCAGCCAGAACGAGTAGTAAGGACTCATCAAAAGATAAAACCAAAACACCTTCTTGACTAAAAGCTAAAAGAAGTTTGTGGCAAAATCAGAAGCATCTCAAAGCCAAGAAAAGTTTCTAACTACATCTGCTTGCAGAATGGGGCAGGATGGCATGCAAGGAGGATGTTTGTGTTGTGGAGACCTGGGAGGAGGTGGGTAAGCACTGCCTGAGGTGACGTTACTAAACCTACAATTAAACATTATCTTAAGGCAAAAATTGTACACAATGAGCTTACATATGCATTATGGTTTGTAGGTAAGTTATTATCTGCAATAAACTGATAAACATTAATTCCCCAGCATAAGAGACAACTGGCAAGCTATTTCGTACCTCTAAGAATTTACAGCAAAAGGGAGAGAGGTAAACACACAGTGCAGGTGACTTTATATCTGGAATATAAAATGAATATTTCAACATGCTGTTAGCTTCCGGCTGTAAAATGGATCGACATTCAGATGTCCCAACAAATGCAATTTTTCAAACTGATACTGAACCCTTATGTGCTATCAAGCAGAAAGGCAAGCATAATCATTTAATTAATAACAAACAGCTATTAGTCAAGTAGTTTTTAGTAGAAATGAAGTTTATAATTAAAGCCTATATGAACATATGAGAATGAGTACCAAATACATGTTTTACAAGCAGCCCTAACTACAAGGGTCATGAAATACCATGTGTGTAGACAGTTACAGCTTATAAGACTCCATGTGGGGAGGTTAAAGGGAGGATATGAAAATTAAAAATTAATAAGTCTACAGTACAGTTGCTCTGAACAGACGTACTCCCAAAGTCACAACTCCCAGAGTAATCTCTAAGGACAAGGAATTTGGCTCCATAATTAATACTGAAGTGCTTGTGAGTTCTGTAAATTACTTCATCTGCCTCAAAGCAGATTAATAAGGGAAGGAATGCTGCAGGAGAAGTGACCAGAGCCCTACACCTGCTCCCCCCAGCAGAAAGCCAAACAGCACCACATCCTCTGCACATGCAACACTGACATTGCCAAGAGCTACTGCTTCAAAGGTGGAATGTGTCCTTTAATAATTCAATTCCCCCTGAGACTCGGGAGTGAGATAAGAGACTAAAACCAACTTTGAAACGGTAAATTCAGAATTGCAGGTAACATCCATGTTCCTCAGTACAGCTCGTGACACCTACGAGCTCTTCCACCACTGGGCAGTGCAGCCAGCCTGATGCCACCGTGCATGCAGCCCCAGGATCTCCAGCTACCACCTGTCTAGTGTTGGGGATTGCAACCCATCACTGTCCTGGCCAAATACAAAGATGCAAGTTCCTACTGCCTGGCCCAAAATCCAGTTCTCCCTCCACAGGTTTCTGTACAAGTTCATAGAGGTCTTTTCCATTAAGAAATCCTGTTCATTTAGAACACTTTGATCCTCTCCTTAAAATCCTTCTCAAGTTCAGGAAATTCAAATCTTGTACAGAAATTATGAATCTCTCCCCAGGCTTGTATTTTCCACTTCCCTTTCATTCCTTTTAAATGTTCCCATGAGTCACACAGAGGGACCACAGCCTTGTGACTTTCCAGGGAAAATAAGGACTGTAAGATTCACCTTTCAAAATCTCTCAGAGATTTTTTAGAACATAGATGCAAAAATCAGAAAGCATGTTTCGTAACACTTCGTACCATGCATATGTTGTTACTTTAGCTTCCATCTCCTAAATTGTCTCTTTGATTTGGTGATTTATATCACAGTATCATCTATGGCAGACCAGTACTTTAAAAAACTAACACATTCTTCCTTTACAATCATTTCTTCCCAGAAATGTTTAATATCCCTTCTGCTTAAAGCTGCTCTCTAGGTTATGTCTCCTGAGTCCATCTCAGGCAAACAATTTTTCACACTAATGTTTTCTTTAGTCTGTTGTAATTCATATTCCACTGGCCCCTTTTCTGTTCTTCTACGATATCAATTAAGCTGGTTTTTTTCCCCACACATACACTTTTTTCTTGGCCCAAGGACAAGCAAGTTTCACGGCTTTTGAAGCTGGAAGGAGCCATCGTATGATCTAGCACCATACTTGTCTGATCTGGCAAACTGCACAGGCCATACAGTTTCACTCAGCAAAGCTTTCAGCTATGGCAGAATTAGGACATAATTTAACAATTTTAAAAAGCTGTGTTAATTCCAAATACATGTGTAAACCTGTTGGTGTTGGGCTTTTTACTAGTGGCACTATTAAATTTATAGCAGATATGCCTTCTGCTGCCTATAATCACTTTTTAAGATGTTCAAGTGTGCAAAGGTCAAATATTACCCTTAAGGTGATATATAAGAATATAATTAAAGTATTTTCTATTTTATATGCTGCCAACATATGGCTGCCAACATATGGGTGAATGCAATAAACTTCATGTCTCTCAGATAGGTAAGTGATGAAAGACCTTGCTCTGTTTCACAGATGAAGCCAGTGACAAAGCAAGGGCTCTAATCCTCCAGTTATGTGTCTGAACTACAAGGTCTTTGTGTGTTGTGTCCCTCATATGTGCATTCATATACACCCATGAGCTGAGAACATACCCAAACAAGACAAATTCAAAAGGAGACAAGCACTGCCATCCTTCGCTTTGATTGACATCCTATCCCAAGTTGTGTTTGAAGATTGTCTATGAAGACTTCCGTCTGGTAGCAAAGAGAGGAAAGTGACAACCAGCCTTTACAGGTGAGAAATCCTACAATAGCCTATTCAAGTAAATACGTAAGTAAAGTGACACATATTTACTGAAAAGGGAATTTCCATAAAGGCGGTGCAGTGAACAGGAAGAGAGGGATAACTATTTCCTGAAACACTGAATAAAATAAACACCATAAAAATGAAATTACTGAAGTTTTGATAAATCCAGTAACTTCCTAATCAATGAGAAGTTAGTTGAATATTTATTTCAGCACACACACACTGCCTTCCACATGTTTATTTTTAATCCTAAATCCTAATAGAAGCATTAACTCGGCCCAAATGAATCCAGCCTGTGTTATACCCTCCAGTCAGCACACTGGAGAAAGGCGAGTCCAGTAAAACAACTCCACCCCAAGTTTCCACAGACTCTCTAGAGGAGTCTGTTTGTTTTGCATAAAATGCTCAGCATGTCTGCACTCCTTGTGGAGTTTCATTAAAAATCTAATTTAAGTAGTTTTGACTTATCAGAACACACAATAAAGCACTAACTGCATAAAACAGTGTAATTCAATCAAAATGACTGCCAAAGCGGCAAAGGCTATTAAGTGGCAGCAAAACCCACATACGAGCTATCTACAGACTGACTGTATGCCTAATAAAATAATAGGTATATATTAGAAGTGGCAAGATTAACCTGTTTCAGTAACTGGGTTTCTAACTAAGTGCCTTTATAACTCTCCTGCTATTACTATGCCTGACCTGTCACTCTTTTAGTGCTCATCAGCACAATTCATCTACTGTATCAGCCACAGAAAGGGACATTCTTAGGGTAAGAGATACTATTGCGTGCTTATTTTGGGGAATAAAATCAAAACTGTGGTTTTTATTAAAAAAAAAAAAAATCAAAACCATAGTTCTGTAATAGATACTATTAAAGATGAAATACATTTCATTGCTATATCTGTTTTACACCTAATGTCATATGTATCTTGTGTGGATTACTGCATAGCCTCTTCTTCCTGGGGAAAAAAACAAACAAACAAACAAACAGATAAATCTATCATCACATATTGAATTTCATGCAGTATTTAAAGAAATTGTTTCCACAGCTATTCCATCTGTTGTACAGCAGTATCAACTAGTAAGAAGAGTTTAATATGGCAAGTAAATAAAATTTGTAAATAACAGTCAGTCTCATTTGCTAAAACAACACAGATATGAATCTAAATCTCTGAAGTGGATTTCGGTGCCATTTCATTTTTTCTTTTTTAATCTTCCAGTCTGTTTTTGCCTCTTCAGAAATACGGACTAAGATACTTTCAACAGCTACAGAACTTGGAGTCAGTGCACCACAGAAGTCAAAGCGAGCTATACAAATTACAGACCTACATCAATACTCACCCAATGCTTAGAATACCTGGAGCCAGAATTTGATCCAAAAAACCCCTCAGTTATTTTCAGAGGAAATTAAACTGCACTGTGCTAGCACAAGCCTTTCTCATCCCAAACAATATTGAATAATGATTCCTAGCACAACCACCTGCAAAGTGGTACTTGAATTCATTCCTCACATATGGGCAAGTTGCATAGAAATGGAGGAGTTAAAATCGGTGAGATACATTTTCACACACAGCAAGTGTTCCCTCAGTACATCACTAACCTCAGAAGGAGCTGCAAGCTCTATTTTCATGTGATGGAAAATAGCAGCCAGACCACAGCAAGAAGGAGTGGTATAGTTTGTCTCATCAGAGAGTAGTAGTACTAAAAAGAAAAAAAAAAGTGAGCTGCTTTCAAGTTTTTCTAGACAAATAAATAAAACCAAGTTTCTGGCCTTTGAGAAACATGAAATACACTGACCAAAGACTTTACATAGGAAACACACATAGTTTATTTCAAGCTCAACATTTTTCAAGACAAATGCTTCCTCTTCAAGGAAAATGCTTCACCAAATATCTTGTCTCAATTTCTCTCCCCCCTACCACGATCCTTCCCACTACCAAGAACGTCACCATCACAGAAATCATCTTTTCAAGTCACTAGCACACCCTCCTAGCAGTTGAATGAGACATTAATTAAATTGTATGAATGAGTCATATTCATTTGAACTTAAGAAAGATCTTGCCGATAACAGTGTTTTTACTCCCTCTTCTTTCTCAATGATGATCTTTGTTCCTTTTCAGCACTTCTACATCACAACCCCTCCTAATCACAGCATCCTAAGAAGTCCTTCTCAACACACTTGCCAGCTTTTTTACTTTTAATGCTGAAACCTGATTACACAGGCAGTGCAGAAACCCTATGCAAATGCCTAAGGCAAGCCTTCCTCAGTGAAGCCAAAAGCTGTACTCCCTTCTTATTGACTGCAGGATCAGGTACTCTGATACTCAGAGACCAAAAAGATAGTTTACTTGGAAAAAAAAAATATAAAATCAGTCTTTAATTTCATTTAAGCTTCAACAATCAAGCTCATAATAGAAAAAGCCCTGAGTTGAAGGCAGCTAGTAGCTACAATAATAAACAGGAAAGCTAAATATTGCCCGAACAGGAGGATTACAGCTTGACTTAGCATAGAAATTACTCATTGGTTTTCAACCAATTGTGCTACTTGGCACTGACCCTACAGTCATTGGGATCTCCTTGAGAATGATTCAAAACTTTACCTTGGCCTCTAAATAAAAGTTCTTCAGCCACAGAGGTGCATTTTGAGAATTACAACTGCAGAAATTAAGCACAGATCCTGAAATACACAAAACCATCAGCAAAACAAAGAAAAGTCAAGACACTTGTATGTAACCAAAACAGCAGCCAAAATGAAAATCTTTTTCAGTTGTTTCTTACCACAAAGAAACGTCCACAGTTTCTTCTAGTAAGCTGAAGGTAATGGTAGGAAACGCTTCCAGAGAAGTAAAATATGGCAGAAACACAACTGGGTAAAGAAATGAAGGTGGGGCCCAATTTCCAGGACTAATCTGGGCTAATAACTAGAAAAAGTCCTCCACGACACTAACAAGTCAGTCCTGCACTCCTGAAAGTTCTGCTCCTGAATATACCCATAAGAGCTTGGAATTTCCCACAACTGCCCTTTTTAAGGCTTCAATTTTAGCTACTGCAGACCAGAGGCTAGCTGCTACCAGAAGGCAGAGCCTTGAGACCACCTGACCTTGACCCATCCATTCAACGGCCACTTCAGCTTCTCTCTCCTCTCAGTAATATTTTTATTCGAGGGCATTAAAATATTTTTATGTTTTGGTAAAGTATGTTTCCTGCCAGCTCCTCTCTCTGCACCAGTGTATCACAGGTCACACAAGCAGCAAAGCTGCCAAATGAGAAGCAGAAGGAGAGCAAGGACTCAAGAGGAGAGGTAAGAATACCTTCCTTTCCAGCAGCACATCAGATGATAGGCTGTCACAGGATTTGTACCCCACTTCAAAACATAAATAGGTGGGTTAGAGACACATGCCAAAAGCTCTATAAGCGTCACCTAAATAATTCTGAATAATTCAAAACAGCTGTTGCTATTGGTTCTAAAGAAGCCTGTAGATTCTTCAAGGGAAAACAGCACCATCCCATAGAGCTAAAAGCACATAGTGGCTTTCAATCATAGCCACAGTGAAGGCAACCATTAACAATGAATTCCAATGCCTATGGACAAGATACCATTAATAGTTCTTAAACAATAAATTTCCTAACACAGCGTAAAACTTTCAGCAATTTACACAAAATTAAAAAGTTTATCGGGAGGTATCTGAAACTAATTGTGTCATTACATATCACATTAGCTAGAAATTACCCAGATTTTAATCACTTAATGTTTTCCCTCATAGCACGAATTTTAATTTTGTACTTGAACAATTACAATTCACCCTAAGAAACTGAATACTAAAATAATGCAATTCAAAAACTTAAAGTGGCTTTATAATTCACCACAAGCAAAGACTAATCATGCAGAACACAGTAATATTTTAAAACATTAATAATATGGACTGCGTTACACAGAAAAGAAATAAGATCAGGTGTGGATTGCAGATGCATAGTAAAGCATATATTTAGAGGAATTTACAAGATTACTGCAACTTAAATTGTCAGTCCCAGCTTGACAAGACAACAATTTTGATATAATGCCTTTCAAATTACAGAGTAGTATAAGCATGGAAATTGTAAACACAAAAATCACAACACATTAAGACCTCTAGAGACTTTTAAAGCATGGCTAAACTTAAATCTTCATTTTCCATAAATGTCAGACACAGCAATAAACACTTGACCTGGGAGAACTTATTTTTAACACTGCTTCTCCCTTTTCTGTATCTTCTGTTATTAACAGAGGCAAAGCCAGGCTGGGAGCAGAAGGCAGTAACAGCAGCTTCAACACCACAAAGCCGGGGAGGAAGGGAAGAAGGAGATGGGCAAGGACCCCCATCTTCCCTCAGGCAAGTCCAGAGCACCCAAAGGAATTAAGAGGCATGGAGTGAGGACTGAAACACTATGCAACGTGAAGGAGTGGGCTTAGAGCAAACAATACCCCCATTACATTCCTAAAACAAATCTCCAAGAAAAAGAAATGGCCAGTTGAGGAAAACACCTACCAAGGGATACTCCCAAAGGAATGCAGAAAACTCCTGACCATCGTAAAGGGTCCTGTGAGGGTGGGAAACCAGATGAGCAGGCAGGCCAGGGCAACTGAATATCACCCTGAATGCCAAAGCTTCCTCCTTCCCCACCTTTAGCCTGACTCTAAGCAAAAGGAAAGGGAGATGGAGTCTGTGACTGTAACTTCTGCTAGAGGCTTTATTCCTCTAGACAAGAAAGTTCAGGCCTTCTCTGGGGGAGACACTGCAGGAAAGCAGATTCAATAGTTTATTCTCTTCACTCTCTCTTGCAGAAGATTTTCCTGCTAGCATGGGACAACAGCCTGCAAGCCACCTCTCCTACGGCTCCAGCTACATAACAAAATAAAAAAAAAAAAAAATTTCTATCCTGCTCTTTGTAAGGTTGCTTCAGCCATCACTGTAACAGTAAGATGACATGGGGCAGGGAGAATATCTTTCTAGGAAAATGCTACTTTGCTTTTTTTAAGCTATTAGTCATTCAGTGACAGAAACATTTCTAGTGGGTGTGCAATTTCTCAGGTCTTGGGAAGCATACTCACACATCTCCGTCAAACCTGAAGTTATGATACTTCGTATAGCTTTGCTGTCTCACTGTTTCACAATCTGCCCTTACCTCCCACAAAATTAATACACTAACAGAGGAGAACACTGCAATGGCACTCCTAACTGCTTAGTCAGAAATGCTACATCAAATTACAGCATATAGTTCCCAGGATTATCCTGCCCTGAAAACACAAAAACATACCTGCTCCTAATAGTCACATTATATTCTTTTCCAACCTTAATGATTCTATGATTTCCCCACTGTGATTACCACTAATCAGTTACAGTTTGTTTACACTCTTCATACAAGGTTATGCATCTTGAAAACTACTGGAAGTCTGCCTGGAACTTTGATTGTCACTGAAGGAACATGAAACACACCATACTCCTTACATCTTAAAAAGTTATCGTCAACAAACTCATGGCACGAACTCATGTTGACAAACTTTAATCCATTCATGTGGTGAGTCTAGGAATTATTTTTTTTTACATATAAGTTTAAAAAAATTTTAAAAAAATTGTTATTCCAGTCTATTATGAATCGTGGGAATACAGTCATCTACACAAAAGAACCCAACTTTTTATAAGCTAACTATAAAATGGTGATATTGATTTATATCTGAAAAGATACAATACTTAACAATCTTCATTTCATAAGAATTGATGGAAGGTTAATAATCATAGAATGTATCATCAAGTATCAGTTTTCCACATTTCAATATTCCTGTAGAACAAAATATGAGTATACCAGGAATACTTACCACAACAAAACAGCATGTTTTCAAGAAGCTAGCATAGTTTTAAAGTTATCACTATGTTAAGCAGCAATATAAGTATTTTTAAAGGATAAATGAGGAGACCGTGTAGATTTTATAGCTTTGTGCATTACTGGAGGTCTCATATATGCTAAACTCGTATTCACATAAAGACAGAGCATCCCTTAGCTCCCACCTCCTAATCATCCGGCGCAGCATGAAGCAGCAGAACTCAGCTCTGCTACAGGAGTTGCTCTTGGCACTTAAGGAAGCGTCTTAGTTGCTAAAAAACCAAAACCAAGCAGCTCCTCTCCTCTCCAACTTGCAGGGTGAAAGAGGAACACTTGGAGAGGTAAGAGCTAGCCGTCCTCAGGCAGAGCTGTGCTAGTCCAAGCCAGGGTCACAGCTGTATGAAGGATCACAAAAAATCACAGCCATTCCCCTCATCACTCTTGGAATCAACTCCTGCTTCTCTCCACTTAAAATATTCCACAATGTGTTTATAACTTAATGGCATTTTTGTACATTCAGGCTGCCATTAATCTAGGCATTCCATACTTCAGCAATTGTATGCCAACTTTCATGATTATTATGATAATGTAATGTAATATTATTGTTAATATTCATATTAATAAAATAATAAACCAGCAGAGTGTGTCTATGCTGAAGATACAGTTACTGAACCTACAGTCCTAAATGTAAAGATGTGTCCATTTGGCTACTTTTAAATCAGATGAAGTGGAGTAAGGAGCATAAAAGTGCTGACCTGTGTTTAGCACTTTGTAATTGCCCAACTATTTACCAAATTCTTGGTTGTATTTCCCATACTGCAGTAGTGTCTGCTGCCATGGCTAGCTTACCAACAGTCCTAACTTTAATGTTTTTTCTTCTCTCTAGACATGTTTACAAAGGTTGCAGTCATGTAAGAACACATTCATGCTTCCTCTTATTCCATTAGCAGAGTCTGAACCTCTGACCTTACCCAAAGAAGAAACAGTTATGTCTTTTATTTCATAGTCTATATACAGAATGTTGTACATTACTTATTCTCAAATACTCACTTTTCTAGGGGGTCTCTTTGCTCTAAAGGCCTAAGTGGTATAGCATTTGGAAACAGACTAGTGTTAGCTCTTTTTCCTACTTTCTCTGATACGCAGATTCTAGAAAGTTTGTTTGCCTATTTCTAAGAATCAATCAGGATTTAAGTTGTCTTGCAGTGGATTCTTCTAAATACAAGCCATTACAGAAATGTCCTGTAAAAAGCAAACACCAAAGGCACAACCAACTTTCACCCTCATTTTGACTGCCACTCTGTGACAGACAGGCCATATTTTTAATTCAAAATTTGAGAAGTCAGACCAAGTAGTGCCATCACTACACGTACCTTGCAGGAAACTCAACCAGCAGGGATTAATGGCCTATAGAACATTGAATATGTAGAAGAGAACTATGAAGCACTGATATGCCACTTCTGTATTCACTTACCAGATAAAGAACATCTTTAAAAGCCATGTAAAGATTTAACAAACTGAGCACCACCAGATAAAAGGGACAGCCTGACAAATCAGCATCTGTAAGAAAACTTTGCAATGTTAAATAATCCTATATTAAAAGCCAGTACTGATTAAGGATTGTTTTCTTAAATCCAGAAATAACTGGCTATATAATTCAATCAACTACATAAAAGCAAAGTATAATAAACTATACAATTTTAAAACAGAAGTATTAAAATAGTACCAATTAATGATAGAAAAATAGGTCAAATAAGTCTTTGCCTTTAAAGTTAAAATTTTGTGTAGAAAGTTGAGAAAATCAGTATTTTCTGATCTGATATCAGCTATAATCTCATGTAACATTAACAGCAGAACTCTAAACAGACAAGCAACTCAAGCAGTGTTTGCAGTACTTCTCTTTTCTAAGAAAATAAAATCAGGCATCACACTCACTTGACTATACTAAGTGCAAGCCTGGCTTCTGACCCTGGTAAGAAAGCAGAGACTATAATCAAGAATAAGATCATTAGTCACCTGGATGAATAAAATCTACAAGGACAGAGCAAGCATGACTCCCGTGAAAAGACAGTCTGCTTTTCTAAGGCTCCAACACACCCATGAGTGAAGTGGACCCACTGAACATAACTGTGGAGTGGCTAAACTATGCTAAATATCCAGAGACTAGAAGAAACATCATTTTGCAGCCTGATAGCCAGATAAGGGATAGAGAAGGAAAAATCAGGTGTAACAGTTACTTTCCAGAACAGAGAAAGCTGATGGAAGCCTAGAGATCACTTACAGTTAGCTTTATTCACCATCTTTATCAATGTCCAGCAAAATAGAAAAATACAGTGAAATCCCCTCAGTCTGTAAAACACCTTTCTTTACCCCCTGAATCCTGCTGCACAAATCTGTACTACCACTGACCCCACATCAGAGAAGTACTGAAGATGGAAAAAGCCATATAGAAAATTTTTAATGAACAAGGAAGATTTTTTTTGTGTTTCTTTCCCCAGTAAGTTGTTGGAGGATCATTCAAATCTTGTCAGACTTCCATAAACAGCATGTTTTCAGCAAGGTGCTGACCCTAACACTACAGATACTCTTTTGCAAGGAAGGTACTGTTGTGGAACACAATGTTCTGGGTTCTCTGAGGGCAATGCTTCCATAGAAATACACACTGTCAACAAATACTTCGGTTCTTTACCAAAATTTGTATTTCAGAGCAAATCTTTAATATGCATCCTACTTCAGGACAGTATTTTTTTAAATTGCTGATGGAGTGTAATTCAAAACAACTACACTATCATCAGCTATAATCAGAATCAGCTATAGCAGTATATTTTAGCCTTCCATAAAGAACATTGACCTATTCATTAGAAAATACAGGAGTATCTCTGTAGTAAGAGGAAACCAAAAGAGTTGAGGAGACAGTTACCAAAATCTGCCATCAGGTATATATACAACATAAACTTAATAACACTGATCAAAAATTTAAGTTTCACTACACAAATAGTACCAACAAAGAAGGGATGTTAGTCTGGTAGACGCATTTTAAATCCACAATAAAATTCACTTTAATTGAGGTAAGACCAAACAGAACTACCGCACTAGCCAAGCTTTCCTCTCTGAACCAGAGCAGCAAAGCCATCCTCACCCTGCTTGGGTACCTCAGGCCCTCGCTGTAAGGACTCAGCCAAAGTCACAGAGTAAATCAGCGCTACAGCAAGTCTGTGACCTCAAATCCTGGTGTGACCATGCTGCCTCTCAGCAAACAGTCCAGAAATAAGGTATTCTGCACATCATTACCCATCTTCTTGCTCAGCCAGCACTCCTCACACAGCCCAAAGTTGCATCAAACCATATTTACTACTACGACTTAGGAGACAAAAGTAAGTCTAAATTTACACATCACAGTATAAAACCTGAAATACTAATTTTATATATAATAAGATTGCTAAAATGCTAAATCAGTATCAAGCACGAGACTTTTTTTTTTTTTTAAAAAAAATACATGTGTTCCTTTACTGCCACCTAAAGATCAGAGTGAAAAACAGGAACAGGAATAGACAATGTGACTTCTATCTGTAGTCCTGGAAACGAGCAGTAACGCTTTTTCTGATACCTAGCTCTGAATAAAGCACACACTGTGTATTCATGAAACAGTTTCATTTTCCACATCCCACTTACATAGTCCTTTGCCATTTTTCTAATTTCCATCTCTGTATAGGTATATGTATCGTTAAAGTCTGTTGAATAAGAAGCAACTGCCATAACTAGCTGAGTAAGAAAAAAGTCAGCTTGCACAGTCTCCATTGATGAACTGTCTAGCCACAGTACATTTTACAGTGGAAGTTCCTTATTTAAACTTTTTTAATTTAACAGATATCCCTATTTAGAAAAAAGATAAGCTTTTATAAACACATAAATTTTCATGATATACCAGTTGGTAACATCGCTAGTTCTCCCAGCAAGTTTTGACCTGATTACATTTCTGTAGCCAAACACTTTCAGAATCATTTTCATTCCACGTCTTCCGAAGTCTGCAGTCTCTCGCAATCTGAAGTTGGAAAGGTACAGTCAGTCATCACCCTGAAAGACTCTGATGTCACAAGTCAGACTTCACACATATTAGCTAAAAAATTTAGTTTGCTTCTTTTTTCCTTAGATACTGAGGTTAGATGTGTGACCTGGAACACTGTGCCAACCTTTCCTCTTTGGAAAAATGAGGATCACCTTTCTTTAAACAGAAGCTGAGATGGCCTGTAAGGGTATGAAGCAAAATACTGGGAATGTCTCAATTAAAAAAAAAAAAATCAGATACTTTCAAAAAACAAACAAACAAACAAAAGCAATAAAGGTAAAAGCTGGTATGACTGAATTGTCTCTCTTCAAGTCTTGGTAATATACAGTTTTGGATTTCCCACCACGATACAGATACGCTACACACGTGTCTATTGCAATCTATCTCTCTTGAAAATTGCTCCGGGACAGGAAATATTTGCGTTGGTTTTGCTGGTGGTGGCGCTTGGTTTGGTTTTGGTGTTTTTTTAAAAACAAAGACAAAAAAGCTGCCGTGGGTTTGTCAGTTTCCCCTTGTAAGGACCTGCGGCAGAGGGTGGGCACCCGTCCCACACCTCTCCACAGCACCTGCGCCC
>NW_009706870.1:6205-6647 GCF_000703405.1 Apaloderma vittatum | reverse complement strand
ATAACGCACAGAGCGAAGCCCTGCCCGCCAGCTTTGCGTCGTCCCCTCGGTATTATTGTTGTTGCTCCATGTCTGCAGCAGAAAAATCTCGGTGGAGAGAATCGAGCAAAGTACCTCGGTCGCAGCTTCGGTGGAGAGAGGGGCCGCGGGGAGGGGGAGGCGAAAGTTGGGCCAAGAGGAGGGGGGGAGAAGAGGAGTGTAAAACCGAGAATAATCCCGTTTTCCCCCTTTTTGTTTTTTTTTTTGCCTCTCTCTTTGTGTTAGGGGCAACAGGATGGAAACCAGCAATCTGCGCCGCCGGAGAAGGTCGGCTGGGTGCGGAAATTTTGCGGGAAAGGCATTTTTAGGGAAATCTGGAAAAACCGTTATGTGGTTTTGAAGGGAGATCAGCTTTACATCTCGGAGAAGGAGGTAGGATCGGTTTCATTTTCCCTTCCCATCC
>NW_009706870.1:5651-6119 GCF_000703405.1 Apaloderma vittatum | reverse complement strand
GTTCCCCCCCGCCCTCCCCAAATCGGACCCGGCGGGGGTGTCAGCCCCGACGGCGACTCCCCCGACAGCTCCGGCTGGGAGACATTTTCCCGACGCTGGACGCGTGAAAGGATTCACTTCGCGAGAGTTAAACCCCTCATCCTTCTTTCCGCCGCGGCGATGCCACCTTCCTTCTGTGCCTGTCCTCTGGCATTAAGTTGGACAGTGGTCTTGTTCCCAGCTGCTTCCCCGCTCGATTTGGAAATAACCAACTCGAATGGAGCATTTCTCTCTTGTTTTTTCTTTTTTTTTTCCCCTCCCCGAGCCACAGCGCACGAGGAAATTTAACCATGGATTCGACACCTTGCAGAAAAACGTGCCCCCTCACCTCCCCCTCATCTCCGCGAGCCGTCGGCTGGGTTTGGGGGGTTAATGTGGTGTTTACGTTCGATTTAATTGGATGCGACGATCAGGCTGAGCGGCGCAGGC
>NW_009706870.1:5066-5625 GCF_000703405.1 Apaloderma vittatum | reverse complement strand
CAGCCTTCCCCCTCGGTTTTTGTCTTGATAAATTCATCAGGAAGAAATCCCCAGGCAACAGCACTCCTCCCTCCCAGTACCCTGTAAAAACCTCATCGCTAACGGAGTTGTGCCCACGAGAAGAGGCACCGGGGGCTGCTCGGGGTCAGGCTGGCCTGAGGACGGGGCATTTGGGGTAAAAAAATCAGATCTGAGTCTGGGTTTCCTCCCACGAGTGGAGGTTACTCCCCGAGGGGCTCTGCAGGGTGGTCGGCCGGGCGGATGCGTGGCTACCTGGCCCAGGTTTATGAGTTTAGGATCTGGAGGATAATAAGGTCCCGAGCGTCAGGCGTAATTTGATTTAGGAGCTAATTGCATCACGGGACACGGCAAAGTGCAGATGGATCAGGGGTTATTAGAACACAGAAATAGCCTAAAAGTGGCCTGAAAGCCCAGGCGGCGCTTTGCTACACGTTGGCACTTCGCAGCTCGCTCCCGCTGAGCTCTGGGCTGCCCCAGAACCGAAGAGAGGGGCAAGAAATGCAAGGGGGGAAGAAACGTTGTCTGCAGAGTGGGAGTT
>NW_009706870.1:3808-4883 GCF_000703405.1 Apaloderma vittatum | reverse complement strand
GACAAATCCCCGCGGACTCGCGATCCTTCCAGACGTCCCCGCAGCAGCGCGGGCTGCAGAGCGTGCGTCTCGCAGCTTGTCTTGCTTGAGTCTTACAAGCAGCTCCCACAGCTCTGGGGCCGCAGATCAGAGTTTAGGAACCACAAGACAGACCGAGTACACGGCTTGAAGGATGTCGCCCGCTGCCCTGCGTCCTGCCGGTCTGGGTCGATGGTTCTTCTGGACCGCGGTGACTCCAGGCGGCACCGAAGCAGGTGCTCGAGCAGAACACACACCGTTAACGGGGTGCAGGCTGGAATTCATGCTTTTTGAGCCGGCAGCTGGAGACGGAGTCCTAATGATAGGGGAGCTGCTTGCTCAGCCCGTGCCATTGGGTTTGGAGCCGCTGGGAAGGGGCTGGCAGCGGGCTGGGCTGGGCTGCTCTGTAACGACCAATTCCCTGCAGGCTGGGCAGATGCTCAGCGGCCTTAGGAGGAGGCTGTTCCATCCTTCGAGGAGGTGTGAAGGCGCGGTATCAGCGAGGGCACTGAATACTACTGGAGCCCACAGCTGAGCTGGCAGCGAGGTGGCGTGTGTGATTTGGGGGGAACTTAGGCACGAGAACTTCTCAGGGTCCCTCTCGCCACCAGTCAGCGGGGATGGAGTCGCACGGGTGGGTTGAGAGGGAGCTTGGCCCCGTGGAAGCGAAGGCAGGAGGTGGCAGCCGGGACTGTCACCGCAGCGTCTGCGGCCCCACTCAAGTATCCGTGTGCTCTGAGCCCAGGAGAGGCACAAGGGGTGCTGCGAGGGGCCCCGCGGGTGCTCGTTCTGAACAAGCAGCGCTTGTGCTCCTTGCAGGGAGCGCGCGTGTGTGTTCCTGCCCGGGGAAGGACCCCAGCGCATGTGCGGCTGAAGCAGCGCTGTGGTTTCTACGTGTACGAATATGTGTGTGAAAGCCCATAAATAACGCGCGGCAGCGACTGCCTGTGTCTTTATATGGAAGAATCTGCGTAGAAGCGTGGTTCGAGGTAACATCTGGCTGCCTGAGCGTGCACTGAAGTGACTCCGTGTGCCTGCGGGGACGCAGAACGCGCCC
>NW_009706870.1:3351-3713 GCF_000703405.1 Apaloderma vittatum | reverse complement strand
GAGGGCACGCGTGGGACTGCCTGTGGCCGTGCCTTTCCGCAGCTTTCTGTTCAAAGACAGAGAGGTTGTCTGATTTTTGGTGCTGGCCGGAGCTTTATTCCACAGCAAAGCCAGGCCTTCACGTACTGACAAGAGCTGAGCGCTGCCCTGGGGGGGCAGCCAGCTCCCCCTCCTCTCTGCAGATCTTAAAGTGTGAGCATCCCTCCGCCTGCTCGCTTTCCCGGCAGCAGGTGCCTGCATGTTCCGCAAATAGCTTAATAAGCCAGGATTTGGCAAGCAGGACAGGGCAGCCAGAGAGAGAACTAGAGGATGGAGATCCTGAGGAGAGGTGAAGAGAAAACTCTGGTGGAAATGGCCACTGG
>NW_009706870.1:0-3320 GCF_000703405.1 Apaloderma vittatum | reverse complement strand
GGTTGAATCTCAGCCCAGTTTCTGGAGTGGTGGGAGAGAAGATTCGATTGTCTGTGTCTGCAAAAGATCAAAGTCCTCCTCCGCTATAACTTATTTTTGTTCCATCAAAGCCATTGGAGCGACGTGGATTTGGTGGATGGAGCTTACGAGTTAACTCTCGTATTAACCTCGGTGTTTCTTGTCAGCTCCTCTCAAGCTCAGCGGCCGCTGTAGGGCGGGAGGCAGGTGGTTCAGCGGGTGTAGCGGGACTCCTCGCCTCTCCCCATCAGCTCGGAGCACCGTGGGAGAAAGGGTTAAACCCGAGGACTCCTGGGTGCTCTCCGCAGCTCTGCCACGCACTCACTAAATGAATTCAGACCAGACGTTTATTTACTTTTGCCTGAATTTCTCCATCTGGAAAGCCGGGCTAATAATACTCCTCTCCCCAAGGCACAAGGTGCTTAGCAAGGGGGAATTTGTGACACACTGTGGGATCCCTCGGGAGAGATGTCAGCTCGGGGCAGGCGGCGATGTCACACGGAGACAACGTGGAGCAGTAAAACCGCTCGGAGCCGAGCACCGGTCTGAACAAGGGCTGAGCAGAGAGGTTTCCAAACGGGGGACTCCCGCAGGCAGGCAGACTAACCTCAATCCCATCAGTGTCCGCCTGCTTCTTCCCCAGGACCTGGGCTTGCAGGAGGGAGACTAGCCCTGATTTATTTGTTTCGCTCAGGAGAAGATGGGGGCATCTGACAGAAGCTCGGGCTTTCTCCCTGGCAGAAGCTGAGTCTGTAAGGAGAGGGAATGTATTTGATCAGGGCAGCTGGTGCGGCTGGACAAGGCAAATGGGGCTTTGGAGTGGCGCCCTTTTCTCAGGGCGTGGCCCTTGGGAAGCTGTGAAGCTTGGCCTAACGCCTCGAACCTCTCGCTCTTCCAGCCGGGCACCAAAACCGGTCAGTGGGGGGGCTCTGAGCCTGCCCAGCGACTCGTACCCCTGCTGCAAGCCGAGCTCCGTGAACTTATGCAAAAAAAAAAAAGGAAAACCAACCTTCATTATTTAGCATTTGGTCATCGGCCAAAAAAAGCATTCGGAGCGAGACAAGATGTGCTGAGCCCTGCTAAGCGAAAGAACACCTTCCTAGTATCATTTCTGCATTCTTTCCTCTCGCCGTCCTCCCCAGCGGTTCCCTCCCTCCCTGCAAATTTCTGGTAATTGTTCTCTTGTTTCTAGCCCAGCTTTGTTATCGCTCCGCACTTGGGAACGGCGGCCAGGCTCACGCAGACACAGCTGGGCTCTGACCACTTCCTCTCAGGAAGCCCAGGGCTTGTCCAGACAGCATGAACGGACTCTGTGATGACGAGATGTTAATGAGGAAACGCTTCTCAGGGCTTCCTTAAGCCTTTTCTTGTTTGCTACCAAAAGCAGCGACTCAATTAGCACAAGAGCACTTGAAAAGTCTGCTCTCGCTCCTCGGTTGTTACGGCACCATCAAACACCGCGCGGCTCTGCCTGGAAGCGGCGTGTGTGTGCGCGCGTTGGAAGTAGTGTCCGGAGTTCACAAACGTGGTTCACGCGTGTGACAGAGCCCGCAGAGCACTCGCGGTGTCTCCATGTGTGCGCTGTCGGCGCGGCGAACGCCCCGGTGTGTGGGGCGACCGTGTTTTCCGGCTCCGTGTCCCACCTGCGGTTGGTGGGTGAGGAAATTGCGATGGTGGCAATTGCGTTCGACGCGCACGAGGTGTTAATCGGTTCCACAGGTGGTTGGGGACAGGGGTAGTGCTGAGGGTCAGTCTGGTCTGTGAACCCTTGGCTTTCGGTTACGTGAGAACAGTCTGTGACGGCACGGCTGGGACCTGCTGCCCCTTCCGTACCTCTCCACTTCTTGCTCTTTTCAGCCGTCCTTTTCCCTTCCTCCTTCCTTCTGCTCAGCCAGGAACGCTGTACTTTGCAGAGCAAGGTGAAAAGTTTCACCAAATGTCTTTCCTGTCTCAATGGCACCATCCTGCTCAGCCAGAGGGAGGCTCAAAGAACACCTGGACACAGCCTGACTCCCTTTCCCTAAACCAGACGTAGCTCGTGAGGTGAGGCAGCATGGCTGCGGGTTCCAGTGCGGCACTGGGATGCAAAAAAGCTGGTTCCAGCACAGGGTGTTCTTCAGGGGTCGGCCGATTCTCAGGGACCCGTGTTTCGGGTAGCCTTGGCTGATGATTCCTCGGGGCAAGGGCTTGGAGCAGAGAGCACCTTCCTGCCGTCATCCCCTCGTGAGCTCAGCGCAGCAATCTGGGTGTGAAAAGGCCCGGAATGTCACGGTCCTGCCCTTGAGCCCCTGAGTTCACGGTGTGGCTCCCTCTGGGGACGCAAGGGTACAGGTGGGACGCGGTCTCTTGGAGTGCTGTCATCCCTATTCTACCTGGGTCCAGAGGCTCTGGCCAAAACCAGGGTCTGGCTGTGCCGGGGACTGCACAAACACGCTCTCTGTACCCTCGTGTTCTCTCCAGCCATGCGCTTTAACGGGTACCAAAGAAGGAGGAAGCAGCCCGTCTGCAGGGTCCCACTGGGCACGGGCCGTTTTACCCCTTGGCCACAGCATTTTGCTGTAATGCCTGAAAGTCTCCCAAAGCTCCCAGTATTTCTTCTAGTTCCCTTGCAGAGCAGAGCCGCCCCGTTACCTCCCTCGCGCAGCCAGGGAATGGCGCAGAACAAGGAGCCGGTGACAGGACAGGGCATCACATAAACCCTGCTCTCCTCCCTCACCGCTGCCGCTTCCCAGCGCTGCTGGAGCCGGTGCTGCGTGACGGCCTGGTTTTAGCTGAGCTTTGCAGAAATGTCTGTCCCTTGCTAAACGGCAGAAGTGTTCAGCTCGAGGAAGTGAAACTTTCCTCTCAGCCTGAGAGGGGAAGGCGCCGGCTGATGCTGTCCCCAAGGCTGCCCATGTTTGGATATTCAGCTTTAGTGCAGGTTTCTTGTTACACCCTGAGCCACGTTATGACCTCTTGAATGTCTCGTGGATCCGTTACACTCAGCGTCTTGTGATTTTCTGTCCCTTCTGCGTTTGCTCTGAGCGTGTCACATCTCGACAGGGAACTGCTCAGGCAAATCTCCACCAAACAGACCTAAGAAAGAACAGGGCACCGTGCCTGGTGACTGAGTGACTGCCCCAAAACACAGCTCTGATCCCCCTCACAGAATCGTTCAGGTTGGAAAAGACCTCTGAGATCATCCCGTCCAACTGCTAGAGGAGGAATCGAGGAGGTTTGGAGTTGTTGCAGGTGACAGTTTGATGAGGGAGCGAATTTTAATGCTCTGTCAGCAAGAGCCCCAAGGGGCAGTGGATTTAAAC
>NW_009706869.1:0-469 GCF_000703405.1 Apaloderma vittatum | reverse complement strand
AGTATGGGTTTGTTTTACTTCTTTGCATTTAGTTGAAATAAAGTAGTTTACTATATGCAATGTTTTACAATTAAATAACAGATCACAGAAACAGGCATTTAATAATTTAGACAAGATTTCAGCTACTCTGAAGAAAGGAGATGTAAATGTAAAAAAGTAAAAAATGTTCAAAGACATCACTTACAGGGCAAGAAACTAACACTTTCTTATAAGTAATCTTTACTTCTTTAAAAACAAACAAAACCTTGATGTGCTGCCTTATCTCTAAAGACAAAAAGAAATACCTCCCAAACAAAACACAAAAGGTATTTCAATTCACGAATGTTTTCTACTTGTCCAAACACAATTATGAAATGGTACCAAATCAAAGATAACAAACTAAATGTTCTGCAACAAATGTTCTGCAGTACTTGTTCAGAAGCAGAACGACTTACACTGGTTACAGCAAATACAAAAGTGAATTTAGAAA
>NW_009706868.1:13594-18180 GCF_000703405.1 Apaloderma vittatum | reverse complement strand
TCGCCTCGGCTTCCTTTTCTCCTCCTCCCTCTCCCTGCCGCGGTTGCTCACCCCCCCGCCATAAGCGGTGCGAGTCGTTGCCCTCGGCCGGGGCGCCCCCCGCCTCTCCCGCAGCCCCCAGGTGCTCCCTCGGCCGGGTACGGCCGGGTTGTGGGCGGCATTCGCCCCTCCAGATGGCGGAGAAAACCCCTCTTTTCCTGCATACGCGTCCAGAGGGACCTGGGCGCCCGTCCCGACAGCGTCGCGGTGCCAGTGCTGGGATGTCTTTTGCCCCTGAAGTCGTGATGGTGGAGCAGGGTCCCCGCACGGCAGGCGCACACGAAAACTCAGACACACAGATGTGGGACAAGTCAAGCGATCCCCGGCAGGGCCAGTCGTATCACTGGGCAGACCAAGCGACCCTGTCACAAAACCCTTCGTCCCTGAAAGCTGTTTCTGCGAGGTCTCTGAAAAGGACCGACAGTTTAAGACAACTCCGTATTATTGCCTGGCAGTTCGCACCGTGCAGGGATCTTGGACTTGCCTCACAGGGCATATAAAATACATAATTAAGTGACATTCATGTTAGCTCGTGCCTTTTGTTATATAGAAAAAGGCTTTTAGCTGGGAATGAGAATAAATTAGAGTTGTCTTCTCACTGCCCTTCCACTGAGCTATAATTTAAGTACTGTATAGTAAAATAGACTGAGCAGGTAACATAAGACTCTCCTAAATAGACTTATGCCACCCAAAAGAACCAGCTATAAGCAAAACCAAGGACACTGACAGGAAAAGATTGAATAGAATTTTCATATTTTTAATGCATTGGCAAAAATTCTTTTAATACATTGTGAAGACAGACCTGATTATAACCTCTGTGATATCATTAAAAAGAAATACTACAAACAGCAATGAGCAGTGTTATAACCTGCATGCTCAGACCAGAGGGAAACATTCAAGTAGAAGGAAAAACTTCTTGTAGGATGGCATATGATCAAGTAGTGAAAATATTTTCACTATAACAGAAAACAGTACCCCTTCACATTAGTTTTGATCTGTATGGGACGTGAACTGAAATGCCAAATTACACCTACTCCTGAAACAGCCAGGTTGGAAGAGAACTTGGTTATGCTGCTAGCTCTGAGATTCCTGGGCACACTCGCAGGTCAAACTGTTTGGAAATGGAGAATTTCACAGCGTAACTCCTCTGATCCCTGTGTCCAAGCTTCCTCTTTGGGCTCCTGGTCGTTGACTCACAGAGTCTAGAGGTGCTCCTCGCAATTTCTTAGGATCTATAGATCTTTCCAAAATAACAGTCTCAAAACCATTTCTTTAATCTCATATTTCCCAAGAATCTGAAGTCTTATTGCAAGGCTTTGGGAAATCCTTTCTGTCTCTCTCTCTTTAGAATTTATTTCCTGCACTTTGTGATGACTTTGTGATCTATGATTCTATGACTGGCATCCTGCTAAGAAAGCAGAGGTTCTCATGAGTGAAATTCATGCCTGTCAGGGCTCTTCAGGTTCTTCGGCAGTAAACCCAACAGCAGTCCCTGCATGGAGGAGCTGTCAGGCAGATTGTCCACCAGCTGGACTGCCCCAGCAGCTGAGGACACAAGAATTGCCAGACAGCAAACCCCAGTGTTTGATTCTTTGAGCAAATGATTCATTAGGCTGTTGAAGCTGAGTAGCCTGGGAAACCAATTAACAAATTAGTGTTAACATTCTGTGTAGAAACAGTCTTGGGAACTGTCATCATTATTCCTTCTGTGGAATGACAGAAACTAGTAGC
Source organism: Apaloderma vittatum (assembly GCF_000703405.1). Lineage (NCBI taxonomy): Eukaryota > Metazoa > Chordata > Aves > Trogoniformes > Trogonidae > Apaloderma > Apaloderma vittatum. The sequence goes on along the minus strand of NW_009706868.1, from coordinate 16,410 downwards.
TCCATAGCAGGCAGTCCACATATCCCAGAACTGGAAAAGGAGTTTTGAAACTTGCATCTCTTCTATCAGAAAATTACCCAGAGTCAGATTATTGTGATGTTTTCAAAGAATCAGCCTTTTTAGATGATAAACATTTCTTCTGTTGCTTTCCCGGTGACTCTTTGACATGAAAGAGACACCAGATGAAACAGATGCATCAAATACTAATATTTTTGCTTAGATGTAGCTAAGTGCTTCTTCTTTTGCCTGAAAAGAATACAAATTATTGGTGGATGAAGCTTGGAAAACATGGTTCAAGTTCTTTTTGCTTAAACAGCACAATTCAGTGCCCTGTTACAGCAGGTGTAAAGGGAGATAAAAGAGAAAGAATGGAACTAAAACAGTTGTTGATATATAGAAATATATACAAATTAGACTGATACTCCTGTGCAGCAAAGTATGGATACGGTTATGAAGGAGCCTTACAATTTTAGACAGTCAGTGTAGATTTGGTGCCATTTCCAAGAATGGCCTGTCAAATTCAAAGGAAAGAACAAAGAGAGAGATTTTGTGGAGGTGTCCAAGAGTCACAGAAGGACTGCACGAACATGGAGGAAAAGGATGCAGTCAAACCACAGAGAGAAATTTGTTCCCTCATCACAATAAAAATGGTAGAAAAGTAAATATGGTTTGACTGAAACAGATATTATTTTGAATCAGCACAGCCTGGGTGTTACAGAGAGGGCAATAAAAGTGGAAAGTTCAGCAGCAGCTGATGAGCATAGTGGCAAGCAATGCCAGGGTACTGTGAGCTGTCAACTGCCACTGCATGTGGTTTGCTCCGGTTCCAGATGTTCGAAAAGTCTGCATACCAAAAAAAGGTACATGCCACTAGAGATGTAAGTAACAAGTACCTTCTACCAGGCCATCAGACCCTTCAGAGTCCTCTAATACACAGTGTTGGCAATAAGTAACTGATGTGATTTTGGTCAGGCTCACAGAAAAGAAGCTATCAGCTTTCCATACTGAAGCAACAACATCAATCCACTCTTGATCTGAATCCTTATTTAAATTGTTTGTGCAGTTCAAGATGTTTTGACAATTTATATTCTGTCCACAAATCATGTTCCTGTTGTATATAAAGACTAAAAAATTATTGCTTTAGATGTTTAAAATTCTATTTTCCTTTGCTTAATCATCTAACAATTATTGCTTTTGATGTTTAAAACTATATTTTCCTTTGCTTAATCATCTAACAATTAGTGTTTACACAATGCATGACATACAGTTGCCAGAAATACCTGAACTGCATGAAAAACTTAGAAGGATTTTCCTCAAAGCATATATACAAGCCGTCTTGGACCATGTGCCTCTTTCAGGGGTGGTTATCTCTGGAGCTGCTCAAGCTCTTTCATATGCTTTGAGTCCTGCTTTTGAGACCACAGAGATATTTTTTTTGCTTTCATTTTATGCAGAATGCCTTACGAAGTCTTTTTATGGCAAAAGGGATGCTCTTCCTGAGTCTTCACACTTAGCAAAGAGAATAGGTCTTCATCAAATAATCCTAAATCTCCCAAAGGCACTTTCTACTGTCATCCTGCATTTTGTTAGGTGCTTTTTTTGGTTTTCTGTCACCCAAATACTTAAAGGAATATTTCATCAGCCGTGGAAATAGATGTTAGAGAGGGTGTCCAGGAAAAAGGAGTTGTGACTCTAATGGACATTTTATAATGGAGAAGATTAAAGTTCCCCAGAATTTTAGCATTAGTAACAATTAATGTAGATAATGTTATTGAACCTCTTTCAGTGATCAGATGGAAGCACAACAAAGAAGGTGCCAGGCCTGAGTGGGGCAAACGATATGTATTTTATCTGTGTATCTAGAAGGTGTTCAAAAAGTTCTAGTTATTTTGAACTTCAGCTGTCATTACTGATTGTCTTATGCCTACATCATCTCTTAAAACCTGTGCTTGCTTCGTAGTCAAAGAAGCAATCCATGTAGAGGAAGAGTTTTCTAAGGACAAATCAGCTTTTTCATTCTCTAACATTTCAGCATCCCCAAAGTAAGCAAAAGTAAGCAGATGTCTTCCTACACAAAGAAAATACATCAGATGTGTTCTAGATAGCTGTCAGTAAAATATTTGATACAGTGCCATAGAAATTGCTAGTTAAAATTGAAGTGATGGAGCTTAATGAAAAATCTACTTGACCAAAATGTGGTTAAATGAACTTGACAAATAATGCTGATGTGCAAATAGGAGGATAAAAAGAAATAGCAGTGAAGTTCCTCAGAGATCAGGCTGTGGTCCTATGTGATTATTTTTACTAATTATTTCCATTTTTGACAAAAGAAAATTTGCTAATGAGTCACAGTGTTGTCAGTAGTAAGCAGTATGTGGATAACCTACGGAACTGGATCAAATGAAAAATGAAGTACTGGAAAAATGCTGGAAATTTATTAAAGCAAAATGGAAAGTCGTGATAAAGAATGAACAAGTGTTTCCACCGTAAGCTAAAGGGCAACATCAGGACGTCTGGTGTGTACAAGTCGATGTGTGGCAAATATGAGTATTAATGTGACATGGCTGGGAAAAATAATGTGATATTAGGACATAAGGGAAAGATACTTGCTGCAGAGTTAGAAGAGTAATGAGGCTAGATAACAGCAAAGGACTGGTCAGATCTTATCTGGAGTATTGCATATAAATTTAGCAATCTGCAGTCAAGAAAGATTAATTCAGCAGGTGCAGAACAAATAAATGGAGACCTAAGGATTTTAAAGAACACTTGGTTCAATAGCTTGCTAAAATACAAACTGAGATGAAAAATGTCAGCAG
>NW_009706868.1:3472-13563 GCF_000703405.1 Apaloderma vittatum | reverse complement strand
ATGTAGGCTAAAGGAAATTTGGCAGAAAAACAGGTGGATTAACCAAGGTGAGAGTAAACGCATAGACTGATATCCAGGTAGCTGTTCTGGACAAATATTTTAACAGTGAGGGCAGAGAAGGAAATTGCTTTTCAAGACAGAACTTGATCAGCCAGGGAAAAAGATTTTGATCTGTGACTCTGTGCACAAACTGTAGACCAGGCTTTTCTAGAGGTCTTTTCCAAGCCGCTATCCTGCTTTGTGGTAAATAGTGCCTCTTCAAACTTTTCCATTGGAATCGCTACTCCACAGAAAATTTGTTGCTTGCCTTTTTTTTGGTCTTTTTACATAGAAAAAGTGGTTTTCTATACAAAGTGTACACCTTTGTGGAAAATTTCCATTTTTTCATCAAAAATGTGACTTTTTGTGGCAGAAATAAAAATACCTAGCTTTTGGATATTTTTTTTCCATTTTGAGCTTTTCAAAACAACCATAAATTTTTTTAGAGTGGGGAAAAAAGTCTCGACCAGGCCCTACTTTCTGAAGACTTTTTGTTCAGTGGAACCTTGGTATAAAGCGGAATTTAGCCAGTTTACAAAAGCTGGATCCAGATCTTCATTTTTTGGTAGTCTAGGAGTACTTGTATCAGGAACTCTGTACTGAGCTCTTCTCCAGAAAAAGGGAAAAATGAATATTAAGACTTGTACTAAAGGATGATTAAAAAGGAGATGAAAAATCCAGGCCACTCCTCGTCTTTGTAAAGGGAGAGGGGGAGAAACTGCGTTAATATAGTCAAAGTCTGAGTGCTAGTTTTGCATGATTTAAAATCTTAGAATAGAGCTAAGTAAATATTTAGTGAATGCTTAGTCAGAATAAGTTACAGCTTGATGTTGTTTTGATGGTTAAGTTTTTGTATCTTTAGGAATAAATATTGTTTACACCATATTGGGTTTTTCTCAGACACTTCAGGAGAAATACTGAAGCTTGACATACTTTGGAATTTCAGAACATCATTCTGTCATAAACTTTGAATAACTGTCAGCGTAATGGGATATGAGCAAGAATTTTAGAAAGAAGTGAGATGTTAGTGTAGTTATCAATATGGGGCTTGATTTCCACTGCTTAGCTGAAGTCTACCCAGAAGATATGAAAGGAGAAACTTCATATTTAGAGTAATTGGACTTTTAAACACTCTAAGACTGCAGTCACCATTACGAGAAAAATTAAGCAACATGCGGTAGTAATGGAAGCCTTATTGTCCTGAATGACGCTCTAATTGAGAATGGATTACCATATGAAGAATTTTCCCACACAACAGCAGGATAAAGGAAATATGTGTTGATAAAATAAGCCCCTGTAATCCACAGGAATGTTCCACAGACAAAATCAACACCACCCGCTGCAGGTGCCCAAGTTAAACAGAAAAGCTCTGAAAAGGAGAAGAAGGCAGGGCAGTTGTGACACAGGCTGCCAGCATTATTGGGTGAAGAAAGACAGGCATTTGGGTGAAAAAGTGTCTACAAAATGAAATATAAAGAGTAGATGTGTGCTCAGGCCTTCTCTAGAGATATATTCTAGAGATATTTTCTTTTGGGTTGAGATGAGCTATCTGGTTTGAAAGTTGTTAGAAACAGATGGGTAGAAAATGACAGCCAGATCCGTGGCTGCATAGTGGCCCAGGTTCAAGAGAACACATGGAGGATGTCTTTGAGCAGAAAGCCTGATGGACTGGACAACTAGGAGATGTCTGTTCAGTCCCTTTCAGGCTCGTGTGGCCCTGGAAACTCTCATTTCTCACTTCCTGGGAAAGTGCATTTATTCCCATGGTGTTACAGAAAAGATGGGTATTAACAACAACGGCTTTGAAAAGATGCAATAAAGTGCCTGTAGGCCCTAGATGCTTACATTTTACCAGGAAAATCTATGTCTGTGGGTGGATCTTGCCCAGTCTTCCCGGAATCATTATCCAACAAATGCTAACTAAGCCCTGAGAATCTAATTCTGAAATCTCTTCCTCTGATTGTAGAGAGGTGCTGAGGATGCTCGAGTTTGTGTAGCTGCAATGGATATTGAGGAAGCTCAGATCGGAATCATTGAACCCTCAAGAGAAACTGAGTATTGCCTTGTTAGCCTTAATCCTGCATTTGTGGCCCCAACTGTGTTCACCTTGAGGTCAATGACAACAGTTCCCTTGGCTTGAGCTGGGAACACAATCAAGCACTTAACTGTGAAACCATGAAAATACTGCCCAGACCTAGAATTTCTGCAAATTATACTGCTCTTTCTGAGGTTAGCATATAGCTGACTGGGCTTATGATCATCAGAGAAATGGTGGCACAGTCTTCACTTTTTTTTTTCTTTATAGCAGCTATAGAGTAGGCCACCTCATACCCAGAGGCACGATATGCACTGACAAAGTATGTCAGCAATTAGCTAACCAAGTCTCCTGAACTGACATGCTAGTTCAACTTTTCCTCAGTTGCAATGTTGAGTTGGAAACTCAGAAGTTAATTCTAAGAGATTTAATTTCCCTTCTTTAATATATACTGTTTTTAATGGAATTGTGCAGAATGAGGCAAATTTCAAAATACCAGACAGAAACTGACTCACTAGTCATAGGATTTAATATTAAGGTCAGGCTATGGAAATACAGTGGTGCTCAGTCTTTATTGCCTCACACGTTATGTAGTGATTTACATTGGAGCAAAATGACTGAAGTGGATGTAATGTCCTATTTTTCCAAATTTGATGGTATTTTTTCATATTCCTTCCACAGTCGTTAGCGGTGACAGAGGGCACAAAGCAGTTAAAACAAGACAAGAACCCAGAAAAGGAACAAGCTCAGAATGTCCTAGAAGGTGATTATGAGCAATTGTATACAAAGATTTTAAGGTTTGTTTTGTTTTTTTTTTTAGACTGGATTGAAAGGTTGTTATTCTGTCCAAATAGAGCGTAGCAAGAGCACACATTCTAGTCTTTCCCCATTTTCCCCTGTTTTCTTAATGCATTTGCATATGCCAATTGGTAACAAACCTTTAATGTTGATGGTTTTTATTTGAAAAAACAGCTTTCATCAGAGAGCTTTCATTGCATGGCCTGCTCTAAGGTAAATGACCTCTAAATCACATTGTACTTGAACTAACTGCATCTCAGTGGCACAGGAAGACCTGAAAGATGGTAAGATCAAATACTAACACCAGCTTTCATGCAGTACTAAACTTACATGTAGGTGTTATTTATTTACTTCACACTTACTGAAACAGCTGACACACATATCCTGTAAGTCGTTGCTGTGGTTCTGTCCCTTAACTGCTAGTCATCACACTGTGCTGCGAGTTTGCATTTTGGTTGTAGTATCATGATGCATTACAGGGCTCAGATTCCACGTGTCATCTGCTTGTGTTCTCACTTTACTGTTTTGTCATCAGCCTTTCTGCACTGCTGTCTATCCACCTTGTACTGGCTGGACACTAAATAGCATATGGTAGTAATTTCACTCTTTTTTCCTCAACAGCTTCTTAAAGTCATTTGCCAGCTCTCACTTGTCAAGCCATGATAGCTTTCCTGAGGAGTGCAATGCTTGGTCAATATCTGGATTTCAAAATACCCAGCAGCTATCATTTTGACTGCAGTAGCCACAACAACTTCATTACTACTTAATTTTGAATATATTGCTCATAGAGGTCACTTACCTAGCTGAATTTGAAACCAAGAGCCTTTCTGTAATTTCTGCAAAGAATTATGTGTTTCTGAAAATTAATGGAATGTTCTTCTGTTTTCTTGTAGCTACTCTGAAGAATGAAAGGCTTGCCATTCTGCCAAGAGTTGAGTGCATTGATTACGTTAATGCTGATGGGAAGTGAGGTGCAGACATGACACTGCAGAAAAAGTCAAATTCAAGGAGGTAGAACTAAGTTGAAGAGATCGATGATTGCTCATGGAATGATGAAATGCAATAAATGTTCATGGAATGATAAAGTATGGAAGGTCTGTAGGATGATACTCAACAGTCTGTCACTTTCTATGGAGTACGATGCCCCTGAGCCCCTTGGGTTAAAGAATAAGGCATGTCTCTGGGTAAGGATTGGATATTGTTTTCATTTTCAATTGTGGTAAGAGATATACAGAGAAGAATGACACTGCTCTTATTTTCAAAAGGAAGAATTATATGCAGAGGTCGAAGCTCAAGAAAAAGATAAAGCTCTGGCAAGCAGCAATGAAGATATTAAAATATACCATGCAGGAACTCAGGGCAATTGCATCACATTTTAGAAAGACAAAAAGAAATCCAGCATGGCTGAACAGAAAGATAAGGGAGAATATTAGAAGAAAGGACGAACTTTCAGAAGCTGAAATTGTACCCAAAGGAGGAAAACTAGAAAAATCATAAAACTCCACAAATTACATGTGAAAAAAAAAGCAGAATGGGACAGGAGATGAGCTTCCAAAATGGCATCAGTACTAATAGTAATGTCTTTCTCAAACACGTCAGAAGCAGCAAGTCTGCTGGAGCCTCAGTACAGCCAACAGAGGATCAAGGTACATCAACATTTAAAAAAAGATAAGCCATGGAAGAAAAATGATATGGATTCTTGTCACCTGTGATTACAGTGAAGAAGTCTAGGGACCTCACCTTGGCAGAGCCTTGCTTATAAGTCATGTTTCAAGAAAATTTGTTTCTAGTCAAGATTTTGGTAGAAGTTATGGAACAAACAGGCAAAAAAAGTAACTGCCAGACCTGACAGTATTCCCAAAGGTTCCTAAAGGAATTTCCAAGTGAAAGAACTGAGCTGCTAACAATAGTCTGCAATTTCTCACTTAAATCCTTGATGCAGAAGATTGACAGTGAGTTAATAGGGTGAAATGTTTTAAACAGTATTCCAGACGATAAATGTGGGTAGCATGAGGATGAATAATGAAAGATTGCTGATACTCTATCTCAATACAAAGACTAGATAGAACATGAAATCAAACTACCAAGCTACTTATTTTCACACAATGTGTACACAGAGCATAGAACTTCCCAGAGAATGCTGGTGTTCCTGAAAGTTTACTTGGGTTAGACACTTAAAAAATTGATGAAAGAAGAACCTACAGAGGGTTAAATACAAAGTTATAACCACTGGCTTAAGAAACACTTTAAGTGCAAATTTCCAGGTTCTGGGAGAGTACCTGTGAAAGACCATGTGTCTTTGTCCTGTTTTTACAGTCTTCTCTACATATTTGCTGTTGACTGCTGTCAGAGGCAGAGCATTGGATTGATAAAGAAGTCCTGATGGTATTAGATTTCAGGTTTCAGCAGTTTCAGTAAGCAATTTGCCAGTTCTTCTGCAGGCAGTTAACAGGAGGAGGGCAAATTCCTTCTCCAGAATCATCCTCAGCATCCTGTAGCTGCACAGGATCTGGGACTAGAAGCAATTGCTTGGAAGATGAGTAAGTGAGGCAAATAATCCTTGTTTATTTAACTCCTCTCCAGCTCTACCCAAAATGTGTGAGAAGAAACTGAAAGACAAAGAAACAAGGAACAGGAGAAGAGGAGGCAGCATAAACTCTGCTTTTTAGTTTGTTTGGGTTTTTTTTCACATTAGTTTTAGTTTTAATTTGCTTTCTGGATTTTCATACACTCTTAATGTATACACATTAGTTTCCTAATTTAAAGTGCACATTTATTTCTTGTTGACAGGCAAGCTAATGAATAAATTTCTATGAGAATATATTTGCCATTTTAAGTTTGCCGAAGCACTTTTTGGTGTCCACTTTATTGTAAGGAAAGGGAAAACTGAAATCATATAATCTTGAAAAGTTTTTATTAAAGGGCATAAACAACAACTGTCAATATGTATTAGCCAAGTCCATGGTACACTGTGTTCCCAAACTAGTGAGCCCAGAAAAATCCATTTAGATTGATATTTTATTTGGCAAGTAAATTGATTCTTTCATTTATTTTGTAAATTAATCAGGTAAACATACCTCGTACCATCTAGGACCCCCCTCATTCTTGAAATTTAAAATGGTATTAACAACAGGAACTACAGTATTTCATTGCTCCCAAAACAAAATTTGCATTAGCAATCAGTTACTCTCTGCAGCATGTCTTGCCTGTGTCAGAGGTAGAGCTGAAATATCTTAAGATGCTCTTTAGCAGCTCTTGGAAGCGTAAATGTGGTCTTTCTATGGTATATCACATTCTCTTAAGCCAAACAAATGCAGAGAATGTCATTTTAATACAACACAGGCTGAACATTATGAAGTGATGGAACAAAAAGTAGGTAGAATGCAGAGAAAAAAGACAATGTAGAGAAAAAGACAATGTACATCTCTAAAGGAAAAGCAGTATACTATTTTACAAAGGGTCATGAGGAAGAAAAGAATGATACTCTGAGGTGTAAAGTTACAGTCTAAAACACAGGAGAAATGTGTTTTCTCCCAGCTCTAGTATAAAGCGCCCAGAGGAGTATCTTTTGCAGATACTGAAAAGCCTTTGACTGAAGAGCCTGCGTGCATATATACACACCTCCACAAAGATTGTCTCCTGAAGGGCAGCTATCATTGGAAGAACGTCATCAGTGATTTGGGATAGTCTGTGAAGGTCATCCTTGGAAAGCTTGGAATGGCTAAAAGGAAAGTTTTAAATGGAAACAGTCCTATAAGCCACAACACCAATTGCTAGTGGACAAAAGAAAAATATATTTCAGAAAAACTCTGGGCTTGCAGACTGCCTCGATGAGAAGAGTTTCAGCTCCTGTTCATTTTACTGGAAGACTCTGATTTCCATAAACATGTGTCAATGTATTTCTAGACTTTGGATATGATTTTAGGATTCCATCCTAAAAATGTGCTACTAGGTGAAAACTAAGCAGCCTTAACACCACAAGACTGGATTTTGTCCCATTACAAATGCTCAAATTGTTTAGTTAACCAAAATATTTATACTTATAAAATGTATTTCAGTAACAAGCTGTGCATTATTTAGTAAAGTTTTCTCTGGAGCTACCCCGAAACAGAAATATAAATTAATTTCCTGCACAGTCAGTATTGCTAAGATGAATACATATCCTTGTTTATTATTTCTGTTCCAAACTGCTTCATTCCTCTATAATAAGTTTTGCAGAAAGATAAATCTAATTTCCAAATCCTTCCTACTGAATTATAAACAAATCAGATAAACAGCTATAAACCAGTTCCATCCACAAACAGAAGATGAAGAATTTATACCTCAGATTTTAAAACATCTAAGTAGGTATCAGGTCAAAGAATATTAAACACATTCCTGAATGCTAGCACAGATCTTTGTTTCCAATTCCTCATTCCAGATGAAGTGAAATGTCACAGATACTCTGTTTGAAGGCCTTGGTACTGAAACTTGATTATGGGACCAAATATTAGCCACTGGGTGGCTTTCATATCTTTCTACCTGATCTGTACTCAGCTACTTCAGATAAAATAATGACAGAATGAGTATTGCAAAATTCTAGCAATTCGCTCTGTAGTGCCCTGTAGCACTTGTCATTTTTCATGTTGAAGTTGTGGCTCTGTGCATGGCATTCATTAGACCCCAGCCAGCCCAAATAAGCAGTGAAACTGAAGTTTCTCAGAGAGGTGACATGGCTTTGCTGAGGTCAGTCTATGGTCCAGGGCCTAAATTCCACTTTCCTGAGCCTGAAAGCAGCGTTTGGTCTTCTAGGATGCAGAAAATTAAGAGATACTTTTCTTAGAATTTCCTCGAGCTTAAACTGTGGCATCTGCTCAAAATACTGAGGAAAGCCCAGACAAATATAGTTACTGCATTTCCAGACAAAGCAGTAGGGCAGGAAATACGCAATTCTTCTCTGTTGTGTGTATTCCAGTTGCTAATAACAAAAAGGAAACTTTCTTTTAGGAGTTTCCAGAATGAGATTGCACTATCTCTCAGGTACGGCCTTTCATTTCTTTACTTCATTGTCTATGTATAGGCACACATGTGAATACACTTGGTACGTAAGATATGCTCCACTTCCCACCCCAGCTAGCAAAATACCTTCCACCAATTCCTGCCCCAAAATACATAAAGATATGAAAACAAGCTACATTAAAATAACTAGATGAAAAACATGGTATGAACTTGTTGAAATACTGTGTCAACATAATTTTGATATAGGTTATTTCAGTTTCAAATCAGCTGACCTCAAAACAATAATAAAAATTGTTTTCATAGTTGCAATTTCTAGAGCATTACCCTGAATTTTCATTTTAGACATATTTGTATACACATTTCTTTATAATATTTTTCATTTGCTGAACATGAAGAGAAACATCTGTTCAGTTTTAGCTTGTAAAGCGTATGTCAGCTGAGGTTCCAGCCTTTTAAGTAAGCATACTCATCTTTCATGAACTCACATATAAAGACTTAATATGAAGGGGTTTACTGGAGATACTTGGTTGCAAATTTGAAGCTCTGTCTTAAAGGCAGCCTGCAAAAAATTGCATCTGGTTTCCTAAGGCTGTGAGCCCTTTGTGATCACTCTGCTGATATGTATCTGCCATCTATCATTTGTAAAATATGGGGATTTGTGTAGAAGATTCTTTGGACGTCTTGTTTGTCTTTTTTTTTTCCCTCCCTATAACTTAAAACAAACCATAAATAACAACTTTTGTCTTGTTTTGCTGAATCATTATTTTGAGAAAATAAAAATGTTTGGTTTAATCTGTTAATACCTTTCATCAGTTGTGATGAATGCCAAATGTTTTTAAAGGGTTAGTTCAGTTCCTGAAGTTAAGTAACGAATGCTAAAGAACCATGAAAACCCAAAATGCTTTCATTATCATGAGAGAAAATCCCTTCTATTCTGAATAGATATATTTCACTGCCCTTGGTCTTGGAATATCAGTTCTTATCTAGCATATGTTACTATTCTCTAATGTTTCCAGACAGACTTTACAGTCTGCTCATATTAGAATAAAAGGGATATAGCTTTTTTTTTTTAGTTGCAACCGCATTAAAACCTAAAGAAAGGAGAGGGGAAATTGTATTTTAGCTTGCATTTTTTAGCAAAGCATATCCTGCAGGAAGAACAGAGGTTTTCTTTAAGCATCTAATATAATGGATTCAATTGCATAAAAACTTGCTACTGAAACCAAATACAAAACTTTCCAAAGTAGAAAAGTTTTATTCTAGAGAAATGTATAAGTACATAGAACTTTAAAATCTAAACAACATCAACCACAAAAAAAAGTAGTTGCAGGACCAGTGGAAGATAACAGGTTTTTTAAGGATTTGTGTTTAAGTGAGAAAATAAGTGCAGGGAGCTCAGATGGAAGAAGAATCTTGAGGGATGAGTGCATTTATCAGTGCCTAATAAGGTAAAGTTCCCACTGACATTTTTCACATGATTAGAACATTTCTAAAATTTCTGTCTTCCATGAATTCTCTTCTTTGTAGCAAGGCCTAAACTATAACTGTATTTGTCTCCTATATGGGGATTGACAGCCTGATGGAATTTTTCCTCTTTTTGATTCAGTTATTTTTTTTTTTAATTTCAGGCAAATTAGTATCTATTTTTCTATATTAGCTAAGGTTGTATGGCTTTGGGGGCTTTTTACTTGAATGCAAAAACCTCGGCCATCAGTATACTGTACTGCAGATAAAAGTCCACTGTAAACAAAGAAAAAATGGAGTTAACCAAAGCTGTCTTTCAGGATATTGCCTTTTTTTAAGTGAGGGAATTGATTTATACTACTCTCAGAATACATTTCATAGAATCATAGAATGGCCTGAGCTGGAAGGGACCTTAGAGATCATTTTAATCCAGCCTCCCTGCCACCAGGGACGCCACCTCTCGACTAGATCAGGCAGCACATGGGGACCGAATGGGAATCGAACCCAAAACCTTAGCGTTGTTAGCGCCACGCTCAACTGACTGAGCTAACCAGCCCATAGGTGAGAGATTAAGACATAAACAGAGTAATCAACAAAAGAATAAATTAATAAAATAATAATAAATTTTAAAAAGCCATTGTGTGGAAAATAGAGGGCAAGTACATAACACTGATCCCCCAAACTCTGATTCAGCCACTGCTTAGTGTTGGAGGGGTCAAAATCTCACATATGCTGCGTTCTTGATTATGGGTATTCC
>NW_009706868.1:0-3441 GCF_000703405.1 Apaloderma vittatum | reverse complement strand
TGCTGCACAATGCTTTGCTTCTGTGAATGTCCTGTAGCATCTCAGGTCATAACAGAATTGCGTAGCTTGTGGAGAGATTGTCCCAAAGGCCATTCCAGATTCATGAATTAGGCATATCTTCATCTGTTGCCCCTGTGTTTGAGAACCTGAAAAAAACCCAAAAGTACATTAATTCATTTTGGCTGTTCTTTTAAATCACAGCTGAAGCTTTCCACTTTTCTTCAGCAGCTTAGCATTTTTGAAAGACAGTCTCGAGTCCCAAAATGCTGCTTAAGCATTTTGCCTAAACACTGCTTATGTGTTTTCCCTGAACAGCTCTCAGCTAAGATGCGTGAAAAGTGCTCCAGGCAGTGGCTGAAACACAGAGCTCCCTCCACCTGTGTGCCTGCTATGGCAAACTCACATTTAGGGACTTTGTCTCTTACCCCATGAATCCTTGCTTTGTGCAAAGCATAGCACTTCACTAGGGGAACAAGGAACTCCTGGGCCATAGAATAGCTGATAGTTGCTAACAGGGCACTTCCAGAGATGCAAGAGATAAAGCAGGGGAAGGAACTAAATCTGGATTTCAGAGATAACAATGGCAGTGGGCACAGTAACGGCTGTAAAAAATCCTTTGCCTTGCCCCAAACCATTTTAAATAGTTTTGGCACCCCAGGTGAAAGAACTAGCTGGCATATTTCTGTCTTGAGAGGCACCTCTCTGCAGGCCTGAGCAAGGACCCAGCACGAGGAAGAATCAAAATATTCTCACTGTAGTGTGTTGACTATTCCAGACAGGCCCCTGCTCCATGTGTTGCCAGTTATGATCCTGTTTGTGCTTAATCTGTGCATTGGAGAGATCTAGAACTTATCTTTGTGTTACTGACTCCTACTTTGGAGACTAGGAACTAAGAAGTTAGGCATTGCAAGAATCAGCATCAGGTTATCTGAGCCTTTCCTGCCACTAAGACCCAGAGATGGTTCAGGGGTTCTGTGGCCCAAATTCTGCATCAGCATCAAGCTTTTCTCCTTCTTCTTGATATTCAGAGGCAGAAGAATGCCCTGGAACATCTTATATTGCTCCAGAGTTCAAGCAGAACTGGGAGTCTTTTGGTTCTTGATCATAGCACTGCCAATATACTTGAACAAAGTGTATTTTTTTTTGTGTGCAAATGAGAAAAAAAAATAGTAAAGTATAATCAATTCTATCCAGTTTTAAATTTTTTTACCATGTTTCTGTTTTCCACATAATTTTGAATAGGAATATTCACATGGAAAATATTTTAGCTTTGCTATAATCATTGTATTGCCACCTAGAAGCTCAAATTACATTGGAACTGATATTCTATTTTTTAATCCAGTGTCATACTATGCTTCTTTTGAGAAGAATAAAGACCACGGTGCATCTTGGAGGTTGTAATTCAACCAGGCAAGCTGGCTTATGGAAAAGAAGGAAAGCAAAATGTACTTGGAATTCATTTCCTCAGTAATTCTGTGTTGGTTTTTCCAAGTGGAATCCTACCCCCACCCTCGAATTCCTTTGTCAGTGAAAAAAGTATTTTCTGACCAGTGCTATTAACAATCTACTAAGTAGTTTATTTAAGAAGGGTATAGATATCTTCAAATAAAAACAGATCATGGTCTCATCACATTTTTTTTTAAGTAAATGCTGTAGTTGAACTGAGAATTGGTGAAGAAATTGCACAGAGAATTTTAGTTAGCTGTGTAGGAAGTCAGACTATCTGTATTAGGAACAGTTCATTCTTGTTTTAAAACAAATTATCATTGTGCTACCACTAATATTCTTAAAGTGCTCACAAAAATACACGAGAAGAAGACAGGACAAGAAGATCTAGTCTTCCATGTCTTACATGTAGACATCGTGCTTAGTGACATGGTTTAGTGGTAGACTTGGCAGTGCTACATTAATAGTTGGACACAGTAATCTTAAAGGTCCTTTCTAACATGAATGATTCAATGATTCTGTGTAATCATTTAAATAAAAACAACCAGAACTGCTGAGCTCTCACCAGCTCTTTCAGTGTAAGGTGCTTCATTTACTGTGATATCGAAGCCTTAAATATTTAGGAAGTGTTATCAGTCGTTTGCAAATCCTGCCAAACATTTGCAGAAGGATTCAATAAAGCTCTAAAGTGAACAGCAGGTATCACCTAGAGATCTCCATGATTGCCCTAACCCTGGGCTTCGTGCTCTTGGAGATGGTTCAGACACATACTTTCAAGGGCAAGTAGATGGTCTCTACCTTTATCTGTTAATTCCAAGGGTAGTGATCGGGGCTGTGTTTTTGCTGCTTGAAAGGAGTAGTCCCCGGAAGGGCTGTGCATGAAGTGTGTTTCTCTCCTGCCTGTGGAGCTGCCCAGAGCCAGCCTGCAGCTCTGCTGCCCACATACCCCACAGGTGGGCATGAGGCATTTTTCATCAACCCTATACCCCAGTGTTACAATATTACCTGATTCTTTCGTCACTCTGCCCATTAGCACTGTGCAACTGGTTGCAATTATAGTTCTGAAAATTTTTCCAAGCCACTTAATGTATCTAAATAGAGTTGCGGCTCAAAAATCTCTCTCCTTGTTTTAGGAGTTTTATTCGTCTTTAAAAACATAAACCAGTAAACTTGAACTGTCACTTTAGTCCATTGTTCTCTAAGTAAGTCCTGGATCCGATTTCTGCCGGATCTCAATGCATGGTAAAGATGAGTCACATGCTCAACACATGTTAGAGACCAAACATCTGAGTGTTCTGATGTTTTCCAGATGTTTTCAAGTTTTAAAAAGCTGTCAATCTGAGAGGCTTAGAAGCATTTCCCTTCTAAAATGTTGTTAGTTCTATCTGTAGAAGTCACTTTCATGGTGGTAGAAAAGGTACTACATTCAAAAATGCTATTCTAAGAAGAGAAAGAGGAGGAGAAAGGAAGGATGGAAATTAAAAAAAAAAAAGAAAAAGGATGAAAACTAAAAAAGAAAGTGCAGTGGGTTTGGCTGGTATAATTTTCTTCATAGCAACTCATATGGTGCTGTGTTTTAGATTTAAGAACAAAACAGTGTTGATCTTACATTGATCTTCTAGCTGTTGCTGAACACAACTGCCTTGCCAGCAATTGGGCTGGGGGGAGCACAAGATGTTGGAAGGGGACAAAGCTGAGACAACTAACCCCAGCTGACCAAAGGGATATCACAGACCACAGCATGTCATGCTCGGCATATATATCTGGCAGAAGAAGAAGGAGGCGGGGGGGATGTTCAGAGTTACATCCTTTATCTTCCAAAGTTACTGTGATGGAGCCCTGCTTTCCCGGAGATGGCTGAACACCTGCCTGCCCATGGGAGGTGGTGAGTGAATTCCTTGTTCTGCTTTGCTTATGTGTGCAACTTTTGCTTTACCTATTAAAGTGTCTTTATCTTAACCCACGAGTTTTCTCACTTTTGCTCTTCTGATTCTC